>NC_083774.1:6059463-6084463 GCF_963514075.1 Conger conger | reverse complement strand
CTGACGAGCTGGTCGGCGCCTTGCATGGCAGCCAATCGCTGTTGGTGTGTGACTGTGTGTATGAATGGGTGAACGAGAAGCATCAATTGTACAGCGCTTTGGATAAAGGTGCTATATAAATTCCAACCATTTACCATGATGATTAGAGGTACCGTCACGTCTGGTGTGAGCTTAGAACACCCTTGCTTATGACCTTCAGGACTATGGCAATGCATTTACCTCATGATTGAAAAAACACATCCCAGTCTTTGTGACTCATGTGGACCTGCCTGAACAGTCCCTGATGTCAGGCTGCAACAGACGTCAAACAGACAAAAGAAAGATGCAGAGATAAAATGACAGTTGCTGGAAACCCTTTGGGAGAAAACTCACTTGTCACAAAGGAAAGAGTATAATCACACAGGAAATTGTTGGTCAGATTGCATGTCTCCATGGAAGCTACAGTTCTTCCCCCCCACCAATCACAGCTGTCAAACAACTGTCATTAACACTGTGATAAAAACACACTGAGTGGTTACTCAAAACAGACTGATTGTCATCTGTCCACTATCAAAGAATGCGTAACGCTGTGTGTTGGTGAGCCAAGGAAAGAAGTGTCAAATGTGTTTTTAGACACTGCTCTTTTTCCCTTCCTGTCCTCTGGAAAGTCAAAAAGAAATTTTTTGTTCACTGGGACTTTGGACATTGTGTCAAGAACATGTTGTGGAGTGAAATTTTGACCCACTATTCTTTACGAGCAGCTGAAAGCAATGCTATGGTAAACTTGCAAAAAGTCTTCTGCCACAGACCGATTACCTTGAACATTTGCATTTAAGCCTTCAGCTGATGCTCTTATCAAGAGCGACTTGCACAGCTATTCTTTAGTTACCATTTTAACTGCTGCATGTTTAAAATTCAGGTCAAGTACACAACGATGCAATAGTGCCCAACCTTGCAATCAAGCTGGCAACCTTCAAGGCACGTCTCCCAAATTTGCTTTACTACCAAACCCAACTCTAATCATTACACTACCAAACCCAACTCATTCATCATTCATTATCCTAACCCGCTTATCCTGAACAGGGTCGCAGGGGGGCTGGAGCCTATCCCAGCATACATTGGGGTGAAAGGCAGGAATACACCCTGGACAGGTCGCCAGTCCATTGCAGGGCACACACACCATTCACTCACACACTCATACCTACGGGCAATTTAGACTCTCCAATCAGCCTAACCTGCATGTCTTTGGACTGTGGGAGGAAACCGGAGTACTACCAAACCCAACTCTAATAATTATACTACCAAACCAAACTCCCTGTTTATTATACTACCAAACCCAATTCCAATCATTATGCTACCAAACCCAACTCTAGTCATTATACTACCAAACCGACTCTAATAATTATACTACCAAACCCAACTCCAATCATTATGTTACCAAACCCAACTCCCTGTTCATTATACGACCAAACCCAACTCTAATCGTTATTCTACCAAACCCAACTCTAATCGTTATACTGGTCCTGGGTGAAATGCCCTGACCGGTCGTCTGCCCTGGCAGCACCAGCGCTGCAGCGGCTGAGTGTGTGGTGTGGATTAATCGCCAGGCCCAGCCCCCTTAATGGCGCTCTCATACGTTTTCAAAAGTAAATAAAATCTGACTGAGCACTTCTCCGATACGGGGCCGGGCCGCGCCCTGCGGCGGGCCTGAAATACGCCCTCCTCAATCAGGCCGCCGGCTGATAAAAGAGAGTAATGCTGTCTGCCCAACAGGACGGATTCACCCTCGTATTTCTGCGACCGCAGGGGGCGCGGCGGGGGGGGGGGGGGGGGGGGTACGGCTCGCTGGGACAGAGGCTGTAAAGCGCGTTCGGCCGCGCTGCAAATCTACGGCCGTAATGACCTTCTGAGGACCGAGCGGGGAAAAAAAAACCCAAATAAAACCTGTGTGTGGTCATCGTATGTCATTACGCCGAGCTGTGCGTAGAGAGCAACGCTCATCATTCAGCCAATGATTGGGGCTGTTTGGACCGTGTTTGAACGTGCTTGAGGGCAGGTATAGGTGTGGGTGTGTGAGTGTGTGGGTGTGTAGGTGTGTGTGTGTGTGTGTGTGTGTGTGTGTGTGTGGGTGGGTGTGGGTGTGGGGGTGGGTGTGTGGGTGCGGGTGTGTGTGGTGCGTGTGAGTGTGTGAGTGTGTGAGTGTGTGTGGGCGTGTGGGCGTGTGGGCGTGTGGGCGTGTGTGTGTGTGTGTGTGTGTGTGTGGGTGTGTGGATGTGTGTGTGTGGGTATATGTGTGTGTGCTTGTGTGTGTACATGCTTGCGGCCAGGTATAGGTTTATGCGTGTTTGTGTGCATACGTGTGTGTGTGTGTGTACATGCATGGTCTGGAGTACATTGTTGTAATGATGTGGGTTCTCCTTAGTTAAATCTATAGCATGGCTGTGGTGAAAAATATAGTGCACTTCATTTTACAAGCGCTCCTACAATATATGGATCCGATGTTGAATATTCGGGGCAAAACTGACACAGTCGTTTCTTTTAGCATGAACATTTCTATTGAGAAAGAATTCTATTCTGCAGAAATTTATTGTAAATATGCAGATCTCTCTCTCTCTCTCTCTCTCTCTCGCACAAGCAAAGACATGAATATACACTCATCGAGCACTTTATTAGGAGCACCTGCACACCTATTTATTCATGCGATTATATAATCTGCCAGTCATGTGGCAGCAGGCCAATGCATAAAATCATGCAGATACAGGTCAGGAGCTTCATTTCAGATAATGTTCACATCAACCATCAGAATAGGGAAAAAATCTGATCTAAGTGACTTTGACCGTGGAATGATTGTTGGTGGCAGATGGCATGGTTTGAGTAGCTCAGGAACTGCTGATCTCCTGGGATTTTCACACCCAACAGTCTCCAGTGTTTGCAGAAAATGGTGTGAAACAAAAAGCATCCTGTGAGCAGCAGTTCTGCGGTGCAGAAATGAGATTAATGAGAGACGTCAGAGGAGAATGACCAGGCTGGTCAAAGCTGACAGGAAGGTGACAGTAACACAAATAACCACACATTACAACAGTGGTGTGCAGAAGAGCATCTCTGAACACACAACGTATCAAACCTCTCTGTGGATTGGCTACAGCAGCAGAAGACTTAATAAGTCTAATAAATACCTAATAAAGTGCTCACTGAGTGTATGGAGCACATGTAAATTACTATATTTTATGTACCACCAGGGGGCAGTGTGATAAGATTAGCGCACTCTTGGTAAGGCCCTCTTTGTAATCATTAGGTAGCCCATGGTACTGGAAGCCAACCACAGAGTACGTGTACATATTACTTCGCTGGGAGCTTTTCTTTAATGTATTTTTATGAAATATATCTATCTATGTTACTGAGCCAAGTTAGTTTGCTAAACCCCGCCGTGATTACTTATCCTAGTTCTACAAGCTGCTGCCTTCCAGGCGTCACTGAGGGCAGGGAAGTACCGTGGGCCATTGGGTAGAGCACGTGGGAAGAAGCCAGGTAATATTACATGATGCTGCCCCACGTGTTTCGTCCTGCCTCAGCTCCGGATTTTCACGACTTGGTTCTCTAATGTTCACTGGTTTGTCACATGAGATTATGTTTTATGTAGCCAGTATGTGGACGGGGGGAGGGGATGATATACGTGTGTGTGTGTGTGTGTGTGTGTGTGTGTGTGTGTGTGTGTGTGTGTGTGAGTGTGTGTGTGTGTGTGAGTGTGTATGGGTGTGTGTGTTTGTATCCGTTCATCCATCCGTTTGTGTGTGTGTGTGTGTGTGTGTGTGTGTGCGTGCTTGGGTTTGTCTGCGTATGTGTGTGTTTGTGTGTGTGCGTGCGTCCGTCCATCCATCCATTTGTGTTTGTGTGTGCATGCGTGGATGTGGACGTGTGCATCTGTGTCTGTGTGTGTGTGTGTGTGTGTGTGTGTGTGTGTGTCTGTATGTATTTATGTGTGTGTGTGTGTGTGTGTCTGTCCATCCAATCGTTTATATGCATGTGTGCGTCTGTGTGTCCGTCCATCCATTTGTGTGTGTGTGTGTACACATGTACGCGTGTGCGTGTGTGTGTGTGTGTATGTGTATGTGCGTGTGTGCGTGTGTATGTGTGTGTGCGTCTGTGCATATGTACTGTACCAGTATTTGTCTGAAATGTCAGTTTCAATTTCTGTCCTGGCCCTTTAAGAGAAGCTCGAGGCAAGCTCTTCCTACTCTGGTTGATGGTACATTGGATGTTCCTGTTCTTAACCCTTTTAAATGAAGTGTGAGAGACTTAGCTTAATTAAATTTGCGTGTTTGATTTGGTCATGCTTGTTTGAATACCGATCCCATGTTGCACTGTATGGTGCCCGGTTTCTCTTGAATCTGAGGAATAATTGGCTATATCTTCACATTAAAGGACACACTCAGCTCCACTGCAGCCCACACTCAAAACTACTAAATATGTATGAAGTGAGGAAGTACAAAAATGCAAGTAATCAATGATAACTAATTTACAATTTAACCAACAAGACCTGGCTGGCATTGAACTAATTTGTTATACACCGACTCTAGAGACCTTTCCTCAAAAAAGTAATTATTTCACGTAATTCAAATCATTATCTTAATTAGTGCGCCAACAATAGCTCATTCTCATATGAAGAGGCAATATGGAAGCAGATGTATATTTTTAAATCACAATGCAGAATAGTAGAGGGAGTGCACATGTAGAGGATCACATCCCCTTACTGACATGGAAACACTCACTTATAATACAGCTTTTAGGCTACAGTACAGCATATGCAAAGATTTATTTTGTCTGTGTGTGTGTGTGTGTGTGTGTGTGGGTGCGGGGGTGTGGCGGTGTGTATGTGTGTATGTGTGTCGGTGTGGGTGTGCGTTCGTGCGTGCGTGCGTGCGTGCGTGCGTGCGTGCGTGCGTGCGTGCGTGCGTGTGTGTGTGTGTGTGTGTGTGTGTGTGTGTGTGTGTGTGTGTGGGTGTGAGTGTGAGTGTGCGCGTGTGTGTATGTCTATGTGTGTGTGTGTATGTGTGTGCGTATGTGTGTGTGTGAGTGTGTGTGTGTGCGTATGTGTGTGCGTATGTGTGTGCGTGTGTGTGTGTGCGCGTGTGTGTGTGTGTGTGTGTGGGTGTGTGGGTGTGTGGGTGTGTGGGTGTGAGTGTGCGCGTGTGTGTATGTGTGTGTGTATGTGTGTGCGTATGTGTGTGTGTGTGTGAGTGTGTGTGTGCGTATGTGTGTGTGTGTGTGTGTGTGTGTGTGTGTGTGGGTGTGTGTGTGTGTGTGTGTGTGTGTGTGTGTACTACAGTAAATGGTACATATTGTCCTAAATCTGCAGCCGGTGAGAATCATAAACAGCAGCAGGAGCAGAAGGTCTTCATACAGAGTTACAGAGCACAAAGTGCTGACGGGGCTGATATACAAACCTCTTGGCAGCTTCTACCTACCCCCCCCCCCCCATACTCTACCTACACCTACACCTCCTGCTTCTACCTGCACCCCCCTGCCCCCCCCCCTGTCCCCCCCACCGTACTCTACCTCCACCTCCTGCTTCTACCTGCACCCCGCTGGGTTGCAAATGTCAGTGTCTCCAAATTAAATTGTTCTTCTGCCAAAATAAAAACGTCCCCCCCACAAAAGCAGTGTATTGATTTAAACATCCAACTTTTTATTTTTTTATTTTTTTACTCGTTATCATTCAGAGGGGTTTTTAAAACAGGGGGAAAGAGAGACGAAAGAAGCCTTTGTTCTCTGCGGGACGGGCGAACGTCGTCGGGGAGGTCCCCTCCGCTGCTTCTGCTCACAAGAGCTCGCTGACAGATGCATCAGAATGAGGGCAATCATCGGCCAATCAACACACGGCCGGTGACAACCGCACCGGAATGGGAGCAATCATCGGCCAATCAACACGCGGCCGGTGACAAATGCATCAGAATGAGAGCAATCATCGGCCAATCAACACACGGCCCGTAAAGAGGCAGTAGAGGGAGCGCCGCTTCCTCTCTGAATGCTGCAGTTTCCCGTCAGGCACTCTCCCTGTGGAGAGGCTGAAACGTTCTCATGGAAGTTTCCGGTAGCTCCCGGCAGTGAGGGGGGGGGGGTTGTGGGGGGTCAGTCAATGAAAATAAACAGGCGCGGCGGTGATCAGTGGGAAGGGGCGGAGTCATTCATCCCGTGCGTCCGTCAGGGCGGGGCCAGCGGGAGATACGGTTGCCAGGCCGCGGCTCTTCAATAACGGCGTATCGCCCGCGGGTGCCTGCCAGGCGGCTCCCTCAGGATGGATGGTCGCCGACGTCGCCGTAAATCAAACCGCTGATATAAGAGTCAAAAGCAAAGGCGCCGCTGGGAGGAGGGGGAACGGTGGCGGAGGTGTGGTGAGCCTGCGAGGATTTACAGATCGTTACGGCGAGGAAGTGCTTGACAACTGCAAAACAGTGAAACAACAACGGACAAACGACAGCAAATGGAAACAAATCATACAAGAACAAGATTTGAAATTTTTTTTTTGTATGTTCTATAAATTTCCCCATAGACTGTGTGCATAAAGAAAGTGAATCTGGCTTTTCAAAAGTTTGATAACGGGCCCTGCAGAGAACAACAATAAAACAAATATCTATGTGACTGCTTCTGGTATATTTGTTTAAGCAAATCATGTCCTGCTTCTGCAGAAGTGACCTTAAATAGGCCGACCGGGGCCTGGATTGCGGGAGTTAAGTTGCGGGAGTTGAATCTCAGGGAGTTACATTTCATTTTTATTTAACCTTTATTTAACCAGGAATGAATACTCCTTTGAGATTGAAATATATTTTGCAAGGCTGATGTGACAGAAAACAGAAAGTTATACTCAAAGTATAAGCTGTAAGTACAAACAAAGCAGATGTTCAAAGCAGGAGCACGTTCCAGTCGCTGAGTCATTGTATCACAGGAGTTGCATCACAATACACATTACATTACATTAATGGCATTTGGCAGACACTCTTATCCCGGGCGACGTATGGTTGATTAGACAAAGCAGGAGACAATACAGGGTTAAGGGCCTTGCGGCTGTGTGGATCTTTTGGCGACATGGCTCAGGCAGTAAGAGCAGTCGTCTGGCAGTCGGAGGGTTGCCGGTTCGTTCCCCTGCCCGGGCTGTGTCGAAGTGTCCCTGAGCAAGACCCCTAACCCCCGAATGCTCCTGACGAGCTGGTTGGGGCCTTGCATGGGAGCCAATCGCTGTCGGTGTGTGTGTGTGAGTGTGTGTATGAATGGATGAATGGAGAAGCATCAATTGTACAGCGCTGTGGATAAAGGCGCTAAATAAATGCCTGCCATTTTCCTGCCATTGTGGCTACACCGGGGATCGAACCACCAACCTTGCGTGTTCCAGTCATGTACCTTAACCACTACACTACAGAGCAGCCTGAGTTGAATCACAAGCGGTTGAATTGATAACTCAGTGCTTGGAGGGTGGATTCCGGCTTTACGATACAGCCCATCTCTTCAGGTCAGGTCAATGCACTTTGTTGTACGTCGCTCTGGATAAGAGCGTCTGCTAAATGCCACGTAATGTAATGTAATGTAATGTAATGTAATGTAATGTAATTCAGTTTTATTTGTGCAGCGCTCTTTACCAATGACCAATGAGTGACAGAAGGCCCCAAAAAGAAAATGGCCGACGCCGGGCGAGACCGGGAGTGATTTTAGCCGCTCTGGCTTTGACGACGGCGCTCGGTCAGCAGGATGGACGTGGTGAGACCTCCTCCCCGCGCCGCAGACGCCAGGCGTGCCTCGCCAGACTGACGGATTTCAGCGACGCGCAAACCTGTCTCTGAGGGCAGGAGGGCTTCAGCTGCCGTCGAGCGCAGACAGCCTCGCACTTCAGAAACTGGGTCAGCAGAGGAATTTACTCTGCAAACACTTACACGAAAAACTATTTAAAGATTTCGGCGGTTACGCAATTATGCATATGGCACCGGGTTTGTGCACTAAATTGATTTATGGTTTATTGCTGGAACCCTGTGTCTAGTTGTTATACCGAATGTGTTAATTTGCTGATTTCATTAATGATCTTATTATTTTGAAACATAATTGGGTGTTTTATATCACAAATGTGATACCCCACTTGCTCACCATATGATCACAGTTTTTATATAAACACACGGGTCATTCTTTCTCATGGACTTGTGTAGCAAAAATAAACCTTATTTTATTACGCTCTTATTTTGTCACCAGTCCCTGTCAGTCTGCTTTGCCTTGAGAACCTATTTTCTTCCCCTGCCCTATATAGATATTTGCCCTTTAGTTCCCATATCTTTCTGCAGATAATCAATTGGGGCGGGGGATTGAGTGCCTACCCCCCCGGAATGCGGTCTGGAAAGCACATTGCACTGAAAGGTTTGATGTGTTAAGTGCACTGGTGCTGTACCCTGTCGGAATTATGTTGCCTTTGAGACTGTGGGGTTCAGGAGAACCCCAGCCAAGAAGGCTGTTTTGGAAGCACAAGGTTACATGGCACTGCAGAGGGACATTAGTGATAGCAGTGACACAGCGCCCCCTATAGCATAGGAGGTCCTTGTTCTGTATGTAACTTAGCATTCATACTGACCGGTTTCATTCCTTCAAAAATAAATCAATCTTATCAAGTATTTTAGTCTTATGTTTGGACTTTATTATCTTTATTCCGTAACTTTTTTTGCTAAGTAAGACGTTTGAGACCATTTGACTCGACTGAAGTTTGCGATGGAGTAGGAAATTTCACTTGTCTGGCAAACGGTAACATTATAAATAATATCTTTTCTGCTTGAGAGAAAAAGACAGTTGATATTTTGAATATGTGATGCAGTTGTTGTCATCAGAGCCACGGGCATCAGGGCAGAGGGTCGTTAAATCCGCAGCACCGCATTGGCCGCCGTCCGAAAAATGGGCGACAAATCCCTGAAGGAGAATTTATATGCTAATTCTGATTATAAGGTAGATGTAGAGAGAAACCCTCACAGTAACGGAAAACTAAGTCCTCGGTCTGCATTGTAAGTTGTAGTGTGACTAGTTTGCCATATCTTCCACAAGCCAAAAAAAATTTTTTTCATCGCTACCGTTACCCAGCTGAATTAAAATGGCCGACTGTTCAGCTTGACTGGCGGGATTTAACATTAAGCGAGCGGCTCTTGGTTTCAAGTCAAAAGCAGTGAGTGCATCGAATAGAAAATCACTTAGCAGCTCAATTACAGTCTGGGTTGCGTCAAATAACCGATCAATTAACGTGATTGAGGGGCCAGGGGTTAGGAGCGGTCCTCCAGCTCGGATTGAATTGGATTCCAAGGAATACACTGTATGTATTAAATGTTCTATTTAATTAACACTTTTAAAGTTTCTTAATTAATCACAAAATTCTCCGACTCATTTTATTTTTATATATTTTTTTAAAAACGATTCGGCTCTATAATTGCATTTAAAATCACACCGCCGTTTTACTGGCACGATTCCCACCGTCGCAGGAGATGTGGAGAGAGGGAGGAAGGGGGGAGCGAATGGGAGAAATGAGACTTAAAGGGTTTTTTATGGAGGAATGACAGAGCCCTCCTGGGGAAGCGGGGCTGGGCTTGGGTAAATTAGATGATTGCCGCGGCTGTGCCGGAGACCTCATTACCTTAATGGAGAGCCATTCGCTCTGTCAAGGTTTCCTGAAAATCTCTTCTGACAAGATTGCTTTCCTCCCGACTAACCTAGCTTTACCAGATGGAGAGAGAGAGAGAGAGAGAGAGAGAGAGAGAGTGAGAGTGAGGGCAGGAGAGGAGGAGCGAGAGAGAGAGAGAGCAGTGAAAAGAGAGGGAGAGGGAGGGAGGGGGAGGAGAGAGAAAGAGGGGGGGGGGGAAAGGAGAGGGAGTGGGAGAGGTGCCGGCTGACTGGCTCTGTGAATTGCCGGGGAAGATTTGTGCGTTAGGTAGTGTAATACGCTCTTGATTAGCACCCTGATTTCCTGTCAGGGCCCATAAAGTTGCTGGCAGTTGGGGTGTGGGTTTGAGACTCTGAATGCGCTGAGCCGAGGGGGGCCGGAGCCCTTGAAACGGTGATCATTTGGGCGGTTTGTAAAGGTGGGGGGGGGGGGCGATCCGCCGGCCTGTCAGTTAGCGCTCGGCTTGGTTGCCTTAGCTACCGAGCAGCGCTACTCTTAAGCGTTTACGCTTCTCCGCCTGTAACCGGGCTGGGTGTTTCCAGCACTGCCGCTGGCGGCCATCTTGTGTTACTGCTGTAATGAAGTTTAATAGAGGGTTTAATAGAGGGCATAACTGTGGTATCCTGACATTAATTATGAATCACGGGAGATGTGATCCAGCTGAGGGGATTTTGTGGGAACGTCGTTTTTGGGGATCGTATTTCCTTGTTTTAAACGGACAGGTGACCACTCCAGTAGGAAGCGTTTGTCTGTCCCGTAAATCAAACGGTAGATAAAGACGGTGGTTTATTCTGCGTGGCTCGAACCGTGGGCTGCACGTTCTCCCTGAGGACTCCCGCTGTCAGTCACTTTGAGTAGGTGTTTAATATCGACGGACTTCAGGGAGCAAGAGAGGTGAACGAGAACATCAAACTGATAGAAACCGTTGAAGCCGAATTGGCTTAAGATGCTTCAAGATTCAAGCAAGGCATTCTACATAACATATACTCCAATTCATGAATGTAATTTGATGTACAGTTGATTAGACTAAGCAGGAGACAATCCTCCCCTGGAGCAATGCAGGGTTTAAGGCCTTGCTCAAGGGCCCAACGGCTGTGTGGATCTTATTGTGGCTACACCGTGGATTGAACCACCAACCTTAATAATAATAATAATAATATACCTTTTATTGAACCCCATGGGGTAATTTGGCTGCTGCATTTGACCCATCCTCGTTATTAGGAGCAGTGGGCAGCCACAGTGCAGCGCCCGGGGAGCAATGTGGGGTTAAGGGCCTTGCTCAAGGGCCCAACGGCTGTGCGGATCATTTATTGTGGCTAGACCGGGATTCGAACCACCGACATTGTGGCTCCCAGTCATGTACCTTAACCACTACACTACAGGCCGCCCCTGTCAGTTAGCTCCTTGCCAAGAAGGTAGAGATGTAGAATAGAATAGAACACTGCACAACTTCTGTCACCTGGCTACAATGGAACGATGACTCTGCAACAGGGTGGCACGGATGGTGCAGTGGGTAGCCCTGCTGCCTCACAGCAAGGAGGTCCTGGGTTCGAAACCCGGTCGGCCGGGGCCTCTCTGTGTGGAGTTTGCATGTTCTCCCCGTGTTCACGTGGGTTTTCTCCGGGTGCTCTGGTTCCCTCCCACAGTCTAAAGACATGCAGGTTAGGCTGATTGGAGAGTCTAAATTGCCTGTGGGTATGAGCGTGTGAGTGAATGCTGTGTGTGTGCCCTGCGCTGGACTGGGTGTATTCCTGCCTTTCGCCCCAATGTATGCTGGGATAGGCTGCAGCCCCCCCTGTGACCCTGTTCAGGATAAGATAATGGATGGATGGATGGATGGATGGATGGACTCTGCAACACCGTCCACCGATTTGGTGCAGAAAGGTAAACACTCAGATAGCTGTTGGTTAAATAAATGTCAACTACTACTACTACCACCAAACACCAAACACATCAGAATAAGATCCTAAAAAAATAAAAATGGTAATAAATGAAATCATCATGTGACATGCTCGGTCAGCGAGTGACTTTTTCTTTCTTAACTCCTGTTCTGAAGGACGTGATATCTGGAGTCGTGGTGGTTTGCGCGTGCGTATCGGAGACGTTCAGCGTTGCGAGCAGGGCCCTCGGGCCAGCCGAACGCACTCCACTCCTCTGGAGTGAGGAGGGGGCACTGCTGGAAAGGACGAGCTCCAAAAGACCTTGGATGTTCTTCGTCTTTCCTCTTTGATGGTACAATATCCGCCCCTCGTTTCCAGCAGCTTTCCGCGGCTTTGCGTGCTTCCCGGAAAAAAAACCGATAAACACGCTATCGTGGCAGCAGCGCATTAAAGGAGAAAACAAAAAGAAAAGCTCATCAGCGACTCCCTCGCGGGGCGGCGGATATCTGATCGAAACGCCAGAGTTCGTCCTCCTCTCCCACTCCCACACTCTCACCCTCTCTCTAGGATTTTTATTTTTTTTATTTTTTTATGAAAGTATTCCGCAGCATCAAATATGTTTTGGCTGCGAATAACACCGATAGCCGAGCGCTTTAATCAGGCGGGAAACATTTTACACCGCTGACAAAAACTGCCTGCAGGATGTGCTCTCCTTCCTTTAAACCCCCCTCCGCCGCCCCCCCCCCCCCCCCCACGCCCCGCAGAATTAAGATATTTTCCTCCCTCCCAGGCCTGTGCGTGATTGGAGCTGGCGGTTCCCGATTCGGAACGTCGGGTTTTAAACACCTCGTATTTTACTACCGCTTCCCGCGGGGGGGGCGGGTAAATCCGGGGAGCGCTCTTTGTTGTGCTTCAAGGGGGGGGCCCCCCCGGCGTGCCGACCGCGGTTAAATGATCCGGTGTCGCTCCACCGCCGCGTTCCCGCCGGCCAGAGCTCCCTCTCGCCGCGCCGTCATCGATAGTCATTTCCCGAAAGGGTCCTTTCCACATCGCCGGACGCGGGCGGGATTCACCACCGCCATTTCACAGTGGAGCTGGAAATTTATGTCTGTGCGTCCGTACCTCCGTACCTCCGTACCTCTGTACCTCTGTACCTCTGTGTGTTTCTGTGTTTCTTTCCATCTATTTGTATCTGTCTGTACATTGGACATTTTTGACTATCGGTCTTGTCTGTTTATTATCTGTCTGTCTATATACATACACACACATATAGTCCCCACCAAATTATTCACTCTTGATAAATATACTCTACAAAATAGACTATAAAATACTGTAAATAATGCAAGTATTGGCCCATATTTTAAACAGGCTATGGGAAGATTTTTCTACTTTAGTAATAATTCAGTGGAATCGAAAAGAACACTTAAAACAAAGAAAAAATGTCTACCTTTGATCATTGCTCCATACAGAATTGAGCAAAATCCTTCTGTCTGGTTGTGGACTGCCCTCTTCGATTGAAAGTAAAAAAATGTACTCGGGTTCGAGTCTGAGAGACAGAGACTGAGAAGGCCATTGCAAAACAATAGTTTTGTGGTCAATTGATGGTCATTGCCTATTGTGCACGCTCACATAAGTAATAAATATTGCTGGAATGTTATTGTATCGCAGCCAAGCTCAAATTCTTCCACACACATTGGCGGGAAAAAAAACAAAAACCCTGGCATAATGCAGTATGTCCGTGTACGTCATACGTGCTTCTGGGTTGTGTGGCTTCGTAGAACAAGTGAGATAGGTCATGCTGGTGTTCAAGTCCAGGCAAATGAACAGAATTAATTAGTCACCAAAACATCTGAGAGAATTCTGTTCTTCTCCAGTAGCATGGGACATCAAACTTGGTCTGTTCCAATGACCTATGACCTCTGGGGTTGAGAGAGGGGTGGTGCATTTTGCAGGCATTTTTCTGGAGCCCACAGACCTTTCGAAAAGCGGCAGTTGCTTCTGAGCTGCGTACTGTAGCAAAGTTTATCATCTTCCTACATGCCTTCTGTTAGCTGCGGAACAAGCACCCAAAGCCGAAACCTTTTTTTTATTTAAAGACCGCATAAATTAAAGCTGCTGTTTCTTGGCAGGGTAAAACTATTTTTACTTGTAACCTTGTAATACTGTCACTGTTATGAGCTTCAGCAGAGCCATCTGGGCCAAAATGTTAACGAACAAAACTCAATAACACAATTCTTCCCACCAGCATGAAATAAACACACTGGCCTTTCACATTTTAATTTCAGAATTAAAAACTCAGTATTATAAAGACCTTTTATAAAAGGGAATTTCATGTTCAATATTAAAAAGGCAAAGTACTCAATAAAATCTTAATTAATTTCTCAGACCACGGGGTAGTTCTATTTATTAGCGTTAGTGTTTTGGTTATGCATTACTTATGTGCAGAATAAACCATAATTGAAGGGTAATTTATTAATATACACTCAGCAATATTAGGTATTAGGTATTTATTGTACTCTCTTCCGTCCACTCTGGCCCCGCCCCAATCCTGATGTCAGAGTACCCCTTTCAGGGCACCTTCACACCAGAGTAGCCACTACAGGGCACCTCCACACCAGAGTAGCTTTTACAGGGCACCTTCACACCAGAGTAGCCACTACAGGGCACCTCCACACCAGAGTAGCCACTACAGGGCACCTCCACCCCAGAGTAGCCACTACAGGGCACCTCCACACCAGAGTAGCCTCTACAGGGCACCTCCACACCAGAGTAGCTTTTACAGGGCACCTCCACACCAGAGTAGCTTTTACAGGGCACCTCCACATCAGAGTAGCCACTACAGGGCACCTCCACACCAGAGTAGCCACTAAAAGGCACCTCCACACCAGAGTAGCCACTACAGGGCACCTCCACACCAGAGTAGCCTCTACAGGGCACCTCCACACCAGAGTAGCCACTACAGGGCACCTCCACACCAGAGTAGCCACTACAGGGCACGTCCACACCAGAGTAGCCACTACAGGGCACCTCCACACCAGAGTAGCCACTACAGGGCACCTCCACACCAGAGTAGGCTCTACAGGGCACCTCCACACCAGAGTAGCCTCTACAGGGCACCTCCACACCAGAGTAGCTTTTACAGGGCACCTCCACACCAGAGTACCCTCTACAGGGCACCTCCACACCAGAGTAGCCTCTACAGGGCACCTCCACACCAGAGTAGCCTCTACAGGGCACCTCCACACCAGAGTAGCCTCTACAGGGCACCTCCACACCAGAGTAGCCACTACAGGGCACCTCCACACCAGAGTAGCCTCTACAGGGCACCTCCACACCAAAGTAGCCACTACAGGGCACCTCCACACCAGAGTAACCACTACAGGGCACCTCCACACCAGAGTAGCCTCTACAGGGCACCTCCACACCAGAGTAGCCACTACAGGGCACCTCCACACCAGAGTAGCCACTACAGGGCACCTCCACACCAGAGTAGCCTCTACAGGGCACCTCCACACCAGAGTAGCCACTACAGGGCACCTCCACACCAGAGTAGCCACTACAGGGCACCTCCACACCAGAGTAGCCACTACAGGGCACCTCCACACCAGAGTAGCCTCTACAGGGCACCTCCACATCATGTAGACGTCAATCAAGATATCGAGTCGGAAAACTGTTTACGCTCACAAATGTGTCTTTTTGCTTTTCAAGTAATACTCATTTTAAAGGTCTGTGAGCCAGCTGTTGCAGATCAATACTACTCGAAAAACACTGCCATCACCTGTTTGGTTTGATAATATTTTATGCAACCTACTCTCCCCACCCCAGAGCACAAAAATGGTGTAGAAGGCTGAGCCAGGCTGAAACATCGAGTCCACTTACTCTTTAACAATAATTGATCCATTGAATGAACGATGGATTAAATGTTTAGAAAAAAAAGTTACCAGTAGTGATCATTAGGATGTTCAGTTCGAATTGCGTATTAGAGCTCATTTGTGAAATCGGCTGGCCGTTTTTATGGGTGGACAAAAACACGCGGCAGGACTTTTACTTTCTGACCCCCGGACGTTCCGCCTCTGGTGTGACGATGCTGTGCCTCTGCGTTCTGCTTCAGATTGTAAATAAAAGATAAACTTCTGCTGTTGATGCTAGCACAGCAGCCTCTGCCAAGTGCAAGATAAAACTGGTATATGGGAATCATAGGTTATTAGGTTAGACTTGGGATATACACTGTAATATCACTCTTTTGATCTCTGCCTTACCAGAGACATGACTTACACTCAAACATTTTTTATTTAGGAATAAAAATACTGAAGATGTTCATCGTTCTCTGCAGTTGGCAACATTGTGAAGTGTTGCATCAGATTTCAGCCAGTTGGCCATTTTCCATGTGCGTAGAAGCAGAACTGGCTACAGCGTGATGCGACAGGGCAATAACGAGCCACTCGTAAGAAAAACTGTAAAATTGTATTTATTTCTTTCTTGGTGGCTGTCGGCTTTCAGATTAGGCGGTAAGAGCGCTCGTCCGGCAGTCGGAGGGTTGCTGGTTCGATCCCGCCCTGGGTGTGTCGAAGTGTCCCTGAGCAAGACACCTAACCCTCAGATGCCCCTGACGAGCTGGTCGGTGCCTTGCATGGCTGCCAATCACCGTTGGTGTGTGAGTGCGAGTGTGAATGGGTGAATGAGAAGCATCAATTGTGCAGCACTTTTGATAAAGGCACTATATAAATGCCAACCGTTTACCATTTTTAAATATTGCTCCTGTTGCGATCGGAGCAGAGCTGCTGGAAGATCTTTTGTGGACATTGTGAAGTGTTGCATCAGATCTCAGCCAGTTGGCCATTTTCCATGTACGGAGAAGCAATGTGTGATGCGACAGGGCAATAATGAGCCACTCGCAATAAAAACTGTCAATTTATTTATTTATGTATGTATTTATTGGTGGCTTTCGTCTTTCAGGTAGTTTTGTTGGGCACTGCGTATGCAGAGGGGGGTGGCCACTGGCTGTCCATGCAGAGAGAGAGAGAGAGAGAGAGAGAGAGAAAGGCAGATGCCCGTTGAGAGAGGGACACAGATGATCTACGGCGTGGTTTTAAATGCGTTTTATGGCGGTCGGAGGCCCGGAGTTACTGGCACCTCTGACGGCGTTATGTAACAGCTTAATCAGCCCGTTGTTTTATAGGACTACTGAGAGAGATAAGGACGTGTGTGGCGGAGTCTGCTGGGGGGGCGCGGGGCGCGCGGGGGGGGCCAGGGCGCTCTGAGTTACGGCCTGCTTTCAGCAGATGTTTTACAGCACGCCTCCGAGCGTGTGTGCCGCCGTGTCAGCCTGCTTTATGGCCCGCCCGTTCCTCAATGTAAATGTATGGAAGAGAACTTTTACATCTCCTCGCTGTTTATATCCACCGGGGACCGGGGACCGGGAAAGGCGGGAGGGCGGGGACGAGAGGAAGAAGGGGGCGAGGGGGGGGGGCGGGGGAGCGGCTGTGGGGTGGGAGGACGGGGTGGGGGGGGGGGGGGGGCGAAGGACAGAAAAGGTAAGGTAAATGGTAGGGCTGCCGGTAGCGTAGTGGTTAAGGTAAATAACTGGGACACACAAGGTCGGTGGTTCGATCCCCGGTGTAGCTGCAATAAGATCCACACAGTTGTTGGGCCCTTGGGCAAGGCCTTTAACCCTGCATTGCTCCAGGAGAGGATTTTCTCTGGCTTAGTCTAATCAACTGTAAGTTGCTCTGGATAAGAGCGTCTGCCAAATGCCATTAATGTAATATAATGGTAAATGGTTTCATTTATATAGTGCCTTTATCCAAAGCGCTATATAAGGTACGGTGGTGATGATCGAAAATAAATACACCAAGAAAATAAATAGATTTTTGAAGCAGAGGTTTTGAAAGACAGAAATTGTTTCTTTGACATCGATCGAAGATTTCGTCTCTGTGTTGACGCCGAAAATAAAATCAACAAATAAAGCGTGAGGCACACACTGTAGGTAAACAGATGAAAGATGTGAAATGTCTTTCGGGAGCGGGGCTGTTGTTTCTCGGGCGTTGTTAAGTGCGAGATGAGAGAGAGAGAGAGAGAGAGGAGTAACAGACTGAACGCTTCCTCGTGCGGTGTCAGAGGAGAGCGGGTCTGTGCCGTGAGCCGTCTGACACCGATGCCCCAGCAGCCAGGATGGGGGGGAAAAACAGGAAATAATCTGATGCTAAAGAGGTAATTTACTTGCATAATGACCTTTCTCTGTTGCTGATAATTAGAGATGAGGCGGGCGCCGGGGTGGATAAGGGACCGCGGCGGAGACTCGGCGGTATGACTATGCATGAGGACCGAGGGCGCACGGCGTCTGCCGAGGAGAGGGGAGTTTTTAATCACAGGCCCCCGCTTCCTTTCATCGGTATGGGGCTGGTGCGACACTCTCACCCCCCCTCACCCCCCCCCCCCCCTCCAGGGGTGTGCGGGTCCCTCCCGCGGAGCCGAAAGATTGACACCCCTCGAGCGGGGGGAGAGCGCCCCTAAGTCCACTGTGTGGGGGCTGTCTGTGTTAGATCAGTGGCCATGACCTCTTCCCCATCCCCTATTCGCCCCCCCCCCCCCCACCCCCACCCCCTCACCTGCAGGGGGCCTCCCGTCCTATCAGATAGCTGGACCGGTTTAACCCAAATTGAAACGCTTTAATGCCAGCAATATCCCGCCTTAATTAACCATCTCTACAGTCAAGTCAGTGAAGATAAGTCTTCTGCAATGACTATTGATCTTATTTTTTTATCTCTCAGATAAAGAAAAAAAAGAAAAACTCACAGTTTATGAAAGGCGGTATTAATAGCCTCATTCTTTAAAGACCGTGTTAATGTGATTTAAACTTTTAAGATTTAATGGATTAAATGAAATTTACATGAATTCTCATTAGGACTCTGTTCAAGGTGTGTAACGGTCGGGTAAAATGTGTGTATGATAAGGGCCAGTGAATGGTGCCCCCCCCCCCCCCCCCCAGTGATGCATCGACCCAGTTCATGTTTGACTACGGAGCATTTCTGGCACCAGAACATGTGCACTAGGTACCTGAATGGGAAGGGATTAATAGGAATTCTTCTTATATCCTCTTCTGTGCTGCTCAGATTTCTGGAGAATAATTGGCTCAGTGTGAAGTAATTTTAGAATTGAAAAGTACTGTCCAAAATAGTATCGTTTCACCGGGGTTAATTTATAGTTTTGAATTCACTTCACTGGGGGGAAATATGCTTTTGCTCCAGGCTTTATAAAACTGCAATACCTCTGGCAACCGTTGGAGTTTCCCGAGCTTCTGGGGGGAACAAATGTGTCTGACGCCTGACTGACCTGCTTTGTTCGTGGAATGTATTCAATGGCCCCTGGTAAAGAACACAGGTTCAAACCGGTCACGTCAGGGTCACTAACTGTCAGAATCCCCCCGGGTGGCAACTAATCACGGGGGTCGCCAACGATAAGAACCCACTCTGGTATGGCAAACAGCGGATGTATCCGAGAGGCTATAGTCCTCTGAGTTACCACAGAGAAAAGGTTAAGAAAATGTTTTCAGATAAATGAGATGATACTAAATTAATCCTATTCCAGTAGCACGAAGCAAGACTACCCGTGTACTTTCCCCACTCAGCTGTTTGGTCCTTCTGAGGGGATTCTTACACTATGAAGCAGATTTACGACAGTGACATGCATCCCATAGCTGTACAATATGTGTGTCTAATTCCTGATTATTATTTATTCTCATCTTTGTTTGACCCCCCTCTATCCTGATGCGGGTGTCCTGGGACCACAACACTCGAGGACAGAAGTAGGACAGCTTCCTGTGTCGACAGTACTACCTGAGACAAGCACCTCAATTCAGCAGCAAGCTAGCAGGTACAGTCTAAGAACGATTCACTGCTTTTAGCCTCCATTTGAAAATGGAAATGTGGCTGATTATGCCTGGGAAAGAAAGAGGTTTCTGCATGAAATGAAAATAGATCTTAATGTTTACAAATGAGGATAGAAAGTGTTGACATGCACAGCCTGTGGGAAGCATTGCTGTACAAGCGGATTGGAGATACTTGATCTGTATTTCTTGCTTTCAACCATAAACAATTTCTCGCTTTTCTGTCTGTCGAATGTCTAAATGATTTTTTTTTTTTTGACAGAGTGCCCAAAAAATGATATACATTTAAATGGTAAATGTCTGCATTTATATAACGCCTCTATCCAAAGCTCTGTGCAATTGATGCTTCTCATTCACCCATTCAGACACACACCAGCGGCGCTTGGCTGCCATGCAAGGCACCGACCAGCTCGTCAGGAGCATTGAGGGGTTAGGTGTCTTGCTCAGGGACACTTCGACACACCCAGGGCGGGATCGAACCGGCAACCCTCCGACTGCCAGGCGACTGCTCTTACCGCCTGAACTAATGTCGCCCTTTGTCAGCCTTGGAGTTTGTTGGCTGGCTTCATAGTTTTACATTATAGACGGGCTCCTCACCACACAGCACAGTGCAGTTGTGTTAAACAAAACGAGGATGGTGCATAACCGTGGTTCTCACCAGGGCAGCCAGGATCCAAAAATGAGATGCCAGGGGACGATTTTTTGAGATGGTTTTTCAATCACAAAACGGTAATAAGTAATCATAAGTAATTATTCAGCTAACTAAATAACATGAATCAAGCAGCTAATTCAATATAAAATGTAATAACCTTTTTACCTACAGAAGATGTCACGCTCATGGGCACTATGGATGAGAAAAAGGGAAAGAGCTAAAAATATTTTTGCTTTGTAAGTACTTGAGGATTAGTACGACGGCAAATATTTAAAAATCTTTCATGGGGTTACATGGAAAAATGACAGAATGACTGCGTTGGAGGGGGAATGGAGACGGAGCTGAAATGACGACAGGCAGTCAGGGTATCGTGTCCCGAGATGATGACAGGCCAGGATGTTTCCGTGGGATGTTTCCGTGGATACGGGTTGCCTTGAGGGAAAAAAAGGTTGAGAACCACTGGTGTATGAAACAATGTACTGACGGGAGTTTTCTCCCATAATGAATGTGAATGAGAGAAGTTGCGGTCCAGTGTGGTGTTTTATGGTGTCTTGGGGTGAATAGCAGCCATTTAATAGCAGAAGAATCAATGAGAAACAGGAGAGAGAGGCTCTATGTCATGCCTCGTGACGTTCAGTGAACACTAGCATCGCCTAAGTCCATGATACAGTAAGCTATTACTATTACAAATACACACACACACTCTCTCTCACACACACACACACACACGCAGACATACACATACACACACACTCTCTCACACACAGACACACACAGACATACACATACACATACACACGCACACACACACACACAGACATACACATACACACACATACACACACACTCTCTCACACACACACACACACACACACAGACATACACATACACACACATACACACACACTCTCTCACACACAGACACACACAGACATACAAATACACATACACACGCACACACAGACATACAAATACACATACATACACACGCACACACACACGCCTGCACATCCAGCTGGTTACCTATATGTGTTCTAACTGTATTCCTAATCGGAAACACTTATTTTAATTATGTTTTCATTGCCTGCTCTTGGTTCTGGCACATTAGACAACAACACGTGGCCTAATTACAGTACACACTCTCTATCTATTTTTATGGCCTTACCTTAACACGGTAAACAACAATAATTGCTGTATTCTTAAACCGGTGTTTGTAATGTCTTTAATGATTTCTGGCATTTTTTATGCCAGTAATCATCATTACATTATTGGCATTTGGCAGATGCTCTTATCCAGAGCAACGTACAGTTGATCCTCCCCTGGAGCAATTCAGGGTTAAGGGCCTTGCTCAAGGGCTGTGCGGATCTTATTGTGGCTACACCGGGGATCGAACCACCGACCTTGTGGGTCCCAGTCATGTACCTTAACCACTACGCTACAGGCCGGCCTGTCAGAGCATATGAAACCTGATGTTTCTGAGCATGTGAAACAAAATGTGTCCAACTCGCACGCCACAAACATCTCCAGAGTTTCCGCTGACTTGCAGTATCCACCATGGTCCAGTCGATGAGGTTCATTATTTCGAGTGGAATCCCCTGTCCTGGAGCAGTTTTTCTCCAAACCCGCTGCTGTCCATTCATCTTCACCGATGCCTCTGACCTCCTTCTTCTGCCCCTGAGTTTATCACGCGAACCCGGCCACTTAAAATGGCAGAAGCGTGTTAAGTGAACTGTTGAATGTATGATTTTTTAACAACGATTTTTGCAACATTGCAATATTAATAACTCAAAAGCCAGCGTACGGGTGACAGTGTGATGAGTGCGGACGTAAGCTGATAAACGCGATTGATTCGGCGCAGTTTACGAGCGCGCTGGACCACCGGCGCCATCGCGGTCTGGGAGGACGGCGGCCGCCGTTGATGTTCCACGGGAGAATCGTCCGCGCGCCGGAGGAATTTGTTTACTCTTTGATTTTTTCTGGCTGTAGCCGCGGCTGAAATAAATCACCATTATGACTCCTCCTCGTTGTCCTCGTCCCCGTTCCTGATATTCAAAAAAACACTGTCAGGACGTATAAATCACACACACCCGACCAGCCCCCAAATGGCCTGTTCTGCTCCCCCCCCCCGACAAACTCAGATGTGAAAAACCAATCAGAGCTAAACAGTATTCCTGCTTGAAGGTTTAAAGACTGCTCATGATATAGGTAAACTGCATCAGGGCCTGCCTTGCACAGATTCATGGCAACTGGCGGAGTTTCCGGTCCTGCAGGACTGTATATTCTACACAAACAATATGCGAGGAGGCCGAAGCAGCGCCAGCCTTCTGTGTTTGGAAGACCGCGAACAGCACATACAAACATACACACGCTCTTTCTGGTCACTGAGCGATATTAATTGAGAGGTTCTCTCTTCAGTCGGCGGAAGAGCTGAAAATACAAGCCCTTTTAAGCGAATATTCCGTAACTTACAAATGGTTATTGGAGATTAAATGTACGTTGGCGGATATTTAATCAATATCCAGTTACTCACTGATAATCCTGCAGCAGTGGTTAAACACATTCGAAGATTGGGGCATAAATCATTCTTTTGTCCGAGCAGAATTATAGTGCGATGTAGATGTTGCATTAAGAGGTATTCGAAGAAAAACGCTTGGTTTAATTTGTGACGAAGGCCGTTAATGTACGCACGGCACGTCTCCTTTCTAGAACACGCACACGCTTATTGCACGCGCTCGTATATCTGAGGATCGTGGGGAGTCGTGTTTTTTTCATATTGCCTCCATATCTGTGTAACAAATCAGGGAATGTATTGATTCGCTGTTGCAGAGATGCAGTGTATTAGCGGTGTTAGCGGCGCCGTTTTATTGCTGTTCATTCATCACGAAAGGCGACACAGAACCGAGTCCAAACGGTCCGTTCTGCGAGTCGAGAGGGCTCTGGGGCCAAGCGCCCCGCGCCTCGAACCTGTGGTCGATATCCCGGTCCGCGTAAAACGGCTTCTGTGTTGCACGTGCAACGCTGTTTTATGTTGCGCGTTTCATGCAATTTATCTGTGCGCCGCAGAACCGGTGAAGAAGTCCAATAAATCGCTATTCATCGAAAATTCACAACTGCTTCACGAAGCGGGATTACCGAGTTAGCCGGATGACGGCGCCGAGCAGAACCCAGACACCGCCGCAAATCTGGAACAGGGACTGAAGTGAAAAGCTGTTGGCTTTTCACTTTGTTTTTCTCCGTAATCCTGCTTTGTGGAACAGGGCCCCGGTAAAATGTGATTCCAGAAGCTATAGTGGTGTTTTTCAGCCATGTCAAGCAGTGGCTATCGTGCGTGACGTGTTGCAGATGAACTCCCGCTTGTCTCTGGTGGACAGGTCATTTAGGGGATGGAGGGGGTGAGGAGGGAGAACATGATAATGATTCACAGATGGGCAGTGCGCTCTGTTTGTAGTATCCAGCAGACATAAAGGTATAAAGGTAAAGGTTAAGGGTTTCATAGTCCTTTAAACATTAAATTGTGTTGTCTCTCAGCGAAGGCAAGTGCTGTCAGCCTTGTTTGTCTGAGTCTCCCCGGCTCTTCTATAAAACACATGACAGATTAAGTGAGCTGTTTCGCCAGCAGCAAACTTTGTTCCAGATTCAGGTTTGTACTGTACACATTTCCATGGAAACAAGGATCAGGAAAAGGGGCGCTTTTCTTTTTTCCCCCCTCCCCGATTAAAAAAAATCAATACTTTGGAAACATTTTGTGGTGAAATTCCATACTGGATCAAGCCTCTGCTTACCTTTCCGTATGACGGTTTTAAAGGCGAATGGACAGATCACTTTCTGTTCATATTTTAATATATTTTCCATATTATTCTGATTGAGCAGAGAGGGTAACCTATTGAGGAGGGCACACAGCTACTCTGTGGTGCGCTGCGGTGGGTATCGAACCCCCGCCCACGCCGGGGGCCATTGCGAGAGATTTGGCCGCGTTCCTCGCTGTGTGACGGCCGTCTCGACGAGGTAAACAGCCGAATCCCACCCCGTATTGGGCGCCCGGCGGAGGTGGGAGACAGACTCGCACACGGTGGACGTTGTGACCCCGTCCATTTTACTTGGTGGGTCTTCTCGATTCCGACGGCTAGCAGCATCTTCCAGCCAATAACAGCTGGTCCTGCATTGATTGGTTTTCAGCTGCACACCCAGAGATTGGTAATTCCCTGTGAAATCAACAGTATCGGACACGGCTCATGGGCATTGAACAGGGTGGTATTGGCAACTTTGATTTCAGGAAAGCACTGGAAGCAAAAAAAACGTTTTGCAAAAAATGTATTTTAGCATCAATTTATTTGGACCCTGGCACCTTAATATTTTTGCAGGCATCAAATTCTAATCTTGCCTCTATGCAGTCAACCTGCGTCATAATCTGTCGCATAAATAATGCGTATTGATTTGGTTGCTGACTGGTTTGTTTTATCAGCAGGTGTTGGAGTGTTGGTTGCATAGACCTAATCGGCAGGCCTTGGACAAAATGGACTCCTCTATAGATCCACTTCTCTCAGAGTCCTGTGGTCTGCTGCTGACATTATTTCAGCTCCTATTCAATGCACGTAGATGCTGGCTGAGAATTAGAAGAAAAAATACAATAAATTAACAAAAAATGAAATACCCTGATAAGCAAGGGTACGTTTCGTCAAGAGCTTTGCGTTTTCTCATGCATTTTTGGTGATTTTCTGCATTTTTGTGTTCAATAACATTGCCTTAACTTTGGTTCTCCACCCACATAAGGTAGAGCCGTGGTCCTCACTCCTGGTCCTGGATAGCTTACGTGTGCTGGCCTTTTTTGTTACTCAGCACTAAATTGATTAATTAAAGCAGTTAGTTACACAATTAACTCACCTCACCTGGTTTCTTGGGTCTGAATGAGTTGCCGATATTTAGGCGAAAAC
>NC_083774.1:6034463-6046963 GCF_963514075.1 Conger conger | reverse complement strand
CCTGGGTTACTGATGATAACCAGCGGCGTCCTGGGGCTGTGGCTCCCTCTGGCTGAGCCAGGCCAAGGTCTCTGTGTGTTTATAATTGTATTGTTTTTTTATTCATTTGCTTTGTGTGTTTCTGTGTGGGTGTGGACAAGTGTGAGTGTGCATGTATGTGTTTGTTTGTACTTATATGTGTGTGTGTGTGTGTGTGTGTGTGTGTGTGTGTGCGCGTGCACATACATGTGTGTATTTGTTTGTATGTATGTGTGCGTGTGTGTGTGTTTGTAAGTATGTTTGTGCGTGCGGGTGTGAGTATGTGTGTGTGTTTGTATTTGCGTCTGTGAGTATATGCGTGTCTTTGTATGTGCTTGCATGTGTGTTTGTGTGTGTGTGTGTGTGTTTGTTTGTATGTATGTGAGTATGTGTGTGTGTTTGTATGTGCTTGCGGGTGTGTGTGTGTGTGTGTTTGTATGTGTGTGTGTGTGTGTGTGTGTGTGTGTGTGTAAGTTTAATTGTCTTTCTCCTATCACCTTTACCTGGCCTTTAATCTGCACCTGTCCTTGTGTGTAATCGGTCACCATGCGGTGCAGTCTCCACTCTGACAATGCCTCCTCTCTGTGTGTTTATTCCACCCCACCCCGCCCCACACGCACAAGGGGGAGACAGAATTTGGGTCCTCCGCACAGGTGTGATTTAGTGTTCCAGACAGAAGGCTGGCCAGGAGGACTCCTGCAGCCCCCGGAGCATCTCTGGAGGGCGCGCGCTGGCGTAAATCCCTCGCCCCGCGTTACGGTAATGGAAATGTCACATTCCGCCATATGCCATATGAATGTCACCGCATAATTTTATTTGGAAGGGAACAACCAGGTTAAAATGGCCGGCGTGTGATTTGTAGGAAATGAAAAATGTACAAAAACACAATTTGTTTTGTTTGCTTTTCCTTGGTGTGGCGGCTGAACACAAATTCATAACTTTAAACCAAGTACCCCTTCCCTCCTGTTCCCTGTTTTTCCTGTTTCTGTTCTTTTGTAGAGCTGTCCTATGGCTGCACTGTCTTCCATTGATTTAGGAGAAGGCAGACTCGTGTCAGGCTTGGCGTACATGTTCTCGTGGTCAGACTGTCCGTCCGGAAATTTAGGCCGACACCAGATGGGCCGGTCCACTTCGGGGGTGCTGGTCCTCTTTTGGGACATGGTTGCAATCCCCCCTCCCAGGTCCCACCTCCCCACCGCCATGCCAGAACTGAATTTTGTCCTATGCAGGGAACCAGCCGCCATTCCTCTGACCTCCGCAGTCTGCTAGCTAGTTCAGATGGCAGCACAGTCCGCTAGCAGGGCTACACAGCCATTACATGCATAAGACAGCACAGTCCGCTAGCAGGGCTACACAGCCATTACATGCAGAAGACAGCACAGTCCGCTAGCAGGGCTACACAGCCATTACATGCAGAAGACAGCACAGTCCGCTAGCAGGGCTACACAGCCATTACATGCAGAAGACAGCACAGTCTGCTAGCAGGGCTACACAGCCATTACATGCAGAAGACAGCACAGTCTGCTAGCAGGGCTACACAGCCATTACATGCAGAAGACAGCACAGTCTGCTAGCAGGGCTACACAGCCATTACATGCAGAAGACAGCACAGTCTGCTCGTGGAGCTACACAGCCATTACATGCAGATGACAGCACGATTGTGCCATGATTGAATTTTGGACTGTGGGTTGGGTCACATTATTGACAATGTGAGTCTTGGCTCTAAATTCATAGGTTCTTAAAATTTGATCAGGGCTGCAGTCTCTGGCTTGGATTTTCATCGCAGACCAGGGTCAAATCCGAAATAGTTTTGGATTCAAATACTTTTCTGTGCTCGATTGATCTTGCCTGGTGCAATCGTGCCAACCCGAGAGGACCAGATGGTGGGGTTTGCACCTTTTTGAGAGCATTATATATTCTATACACCAGACAAGCTCAGTAAAGTGTTTGAATCCAAAACGATTACGTGTTTGACCCAGGTCGGTATCACCGGGAGGCTGTGAACAGCGCTGGCAGTGCATCCGTCGCCCAAAGGTGAGAAACTGTACGGAGCCGCCTCCATTTTAAACCAGCAAGGGTTCGAAATCTCACGTTCCCTTTGGCTCCGAGGCCATCGATCAAGGCGAGCTCCAAACCGAGGGGCGGGCGGGTGGAATGGGGGGCGGGGGGGGGGGGGGGGGGGGGGGGCTTTACGGGAGAAACGATGTGCGCCGCGTACGGAAAATGAAACGCATCGACTTTCACGCGTCCTCTAATAACACGGGCGTAGTAACGCCTCCGCGCGCTGAGAGCTCATTGGTCAGGAGGCGGTGAGGCGCTTTCACCTGAGGGAAATGGTCCGTTAGTTTTAAGAGCGTTATTTATTTGCGCACGGGAAAAAAAAAACCCCGCACAGGAGTAATTCAGCCAGGAGGTGTTAAAATGCTTCATTAAGGCCAGAACACAAAAAAAAGAAAGAAAGAAAAAAAAAAGTGAGGAATAGCTTCTTCTGCAACCCAAGAAAAAGTAAATATAGGCTCCCCGCCGCCTGGATTCATCTCAGGCCCGGTGCGGTAGCTCGGCTGGGCTTCTCAGTACACTTTGTTTTGCTGGATGTGCAGTATCTATATGTTGCCTTGGTGATGACGTTTAAGAATGGCGGTGGACGCTCCATACGTTACTGGTTAGGTGCTGGCCCTGCAGACTTCACGACCTGCGTGACAGAGGTGTTTATTTCCCCGTGAACACGCTCGGTTTTTGGCTTGCGGCGCAAAACGTCTTCGCCACTGACGTCACGGGAGGGATTGGCTGCGCTGGGAGCGTGGCCCTGGGGAGGGAGGTCCCTGCTGAACAGACACAATGCTTCTACCACCTCCCTGCCCCACCAACGTGCACGAGAAACCACTTTCAACGGTACAGACACTCCAGCCACTCTTGAAGCTCAATTCAAGTAAATAATAAAAATAAAAAAAAATTGTTTTAAAAAAATCTTTGCCGCATTGCCACGTTAGTGTTGCGATTCCTTCTGTCGTTCAGTGCGTGTTCACGGGGAAATAAACACCTCTGTCACGCAGGTCGTGAAGTCTGCAGGGCCAGCACCTAACCAGTAACGTATGGAGCGTCCACCGCCATTCTTAAACGTCATCACCAAGGCAACATATAGATACTGCACATCCAGCAAAACAAAGTGTACTGAGAAGCCCAGCCGAGCTACCGCACCGGGCCTGAGATGAATCCAGGCGGCGGGGAGCCTATATTTACTTTTTCTTGGGTTGCAGAAGAAGCTATTCCTCACTTTTTTTTTTCTTTCTTTCTTTTTTTTGGATCACACCTGACAACACCGCCACTCCCGCTGCCCTCTCATCCTCCTTCTCCTTCTCGCACACTCCCCGGCCTTCCGGCCGTGGCGGTGGTACTGGTCTTTTAATTTCCCCCTCGTGGAAATTCTCTGTTCTCCCCCTCTCTGACCTGTCCATATCCACTTTTGAATTCCATTCTGTTGCAGTATCCTACCCTACTAACCTTTTCATTGCAGTTATCTACCGTCCTCCAGGGCCCCTGGGAAACTTCCTTGATGAGCTAGACACCCTTCTCAGCTCCTTCCCTGAGGATGGCACCCCACTGATTCTCCTTGGAGACTTCAACATCCACCTAGAAGCCTCCCAGTCTGCTGCCTTCCTACCGCTAATCCACTCCTTCGGCCTCTCCCTGCAACACTCTCCTCCAACCCACAAGGCGGGCAATGTCCTAGACCTTGTCTTTGTAAGGAACTGCTCATGCTCCAATTTCACGGTTACCCCTCTGCATACATCTGATCACCACTTCATCTCATTCTCCCTCCCTCTTCCTCCCCATCCTCCTCCCCCTCCTCCCTCCCACACTTCCTCAGCCCGCCGTAACCTCCGCTCCCTCTCACCCTCTTCCTTTGCCAGCACCGTCACCGCCTCACTCCCCCCTCTCGAATCCTTCTCCAAACTCCCCGCTGACTCTGCATCTGCCACCCTCCTTTCATCTCTCTCCTCCGCCTTTGACTCTCTCTGTCCCCCTGTCTCAAAGCCACCTCGCACATCCCCTCCCAGTCCTTGGATATCTGACACCCTCCGTACCTCCAGGGCCAGCCTCCGCGCAGCGGAGAGGAAGTGGGGGAAATCCAGAGACGCTTCCGACCTCATGACTTACCAGTCTCTCCTGGCGGCATTCTCTTCCGATGTCACTGCCGCCAAAGCAAAATACTATCAAACGCAAATTCAGAACTCTGCTTCTAACCCCCGGAAACTTTTCTCCATTTTCTCCTCTCTCCTCAACGCACCGCCTCCTCCTCCTCAGTCCTCCTTCGCTGCTGATGACTTTGCTGATTTCTTCGATGAGAAGGTCGCAGTCATCCGCAGATCCTTTACAACCGCCGCCCCCCTCACTGTGCCCTTCCCCCCCTCTAGGCCCATCCCTTCCTTTTCCACTTTCTCCCCCCTTACAGACTCTGATGTTTCTCAACTCCTGCTCTCCCACCGCCCTACAACCTGTGCCCTTGACCCTATCCCCTCTTCTCTTCTCCAAACTATCACACCTGACATTCTCCCATTTGTCACCTCCCTTGTCAACTCCTCCCTGTCTTCCGGCTGTTTTCCGGCATCCTCCAAGAGGGCCCACATCACTCCGCTGCTAAAAAAGCCTACCCTGGATCCCTCCATCATCCAGAACTACCGCCCGGTATCTCTTCTTCCTTTCCTTTCTAAAACTATAGAACGAGCCGCTTCTACTCAACTTTCTTCCTTCTTTTCTAACAACAACCTGCTAGACCCCCATCAGTCTGGCTTCAGATCGGGCCACTCGACAGAGACTGCGCTCCTCTCCGTCAGTGAGTCACTTCATGCCGCACGAGCAGCCTCCCTCTCCTCTGTCCTCATTCTTCTAGATCTCTCTGCTGCCTTCGACACTGTGGATCACTCCATCCTCCTGTCTGCCCTGTCAGCAACGGGCATCTGTGGCACAGCCCTGGACTGGATTGAGTCCTACCTCTCTGGTCGCTCCTTCCAGGTTGCCTGGGCTGGTTCGGTATCGACACCTCGGCCCCTCGCCACAGGAGTTCCCCAGGGCTCAGTCCTTGGCCCGCTTCTTTTTTCTCTCTACACTCGCTCCCTTGGCCCTGTGATCACTGCACATGGGCTATCCTACCACTGCTATGCGGACGATACCCAACTCTTCGTCTCGTTCCCGCCGTCTGATACGCAGGTTTCAGCCCGTATCTCTGCTTGCCTGAGGGACATCCAGAGCTGGATGGACAACCACCATCTAAAGCTCAACCCAGGTAAAACTGAAATGATATTCATCCCTGCTAATACCTCTCCCCATCTGGATCTCTCCATTTCCCTCGGGGATACCACACTCACGCCGTCACCCAGTGCAAGGAACCTCGGCGTGGTGATGGACAGCAGACTGTCCCTTTCCGAGAACATTGCGGCGGTGACCCGGTCTTGCAGGTTCTTCCTATACAACATACGGAGAATCCGCCCCTTTCTCACCCCCTACTCGACCCAGCTCCTGGTCCAAGCGATGGTTCTGTCCCGCCTGGACTACTGCAATTCCCTCTTGGCTGGCCTCCCAGCGTCTGCCATCAGACCCCTCCAACTCATCCAGAATGCAGCAGCTCGTCTGGTCTTCAACCTTCCCAAATACTCACACGTCACCCCCCTGCTTACTTCCCTCCACTGGCTGCCTGTCATGGCTCGCATCAAATTCAAAACATTGGTGCTAGCCTTCCAAGCAGTTAAAGGGTCTTCCCCAGCTTATCTGCAAAAAATCATCAGACCCTACACCCCTGCCAGACCTCTTCGTTCAGCCTCCACAGGCCGCTTGGCACCTCCCCCTCTCAGAACCTCCACCTCACGCTCACGACTACTGTCTGTTCTGGCTCCACGGTGGTGGAACGAACTCCCCGTTGAGGTCAGAACTATAGAATCCCTCCCCACCTTCAAGCGCAAGCTGAAGACACACCTCTTCAAACAGCACCTCTCCCCATCCCTCCCTACCTCCCTGTGAACCTTAATTGTTGTCTCTGTGACTTGTGTATCAGTATTTTAGTTGGCTAGGTAAGCAGTGTTTGGATAGTTAACTTTGGTGACTTTTGCTCTGTTTGTTTGTTTGTTCCAAAAAAAAAAAAAAAAAAAAAAAAAAAAAAAAATGGCCCTTGTCCTTATCTTTGTTGTACAGGTAGCAGTTGAAATTGTACTTACCTCTAGGGTCTTTCAGCGAACTTATCCCTGGTTATGGGTATGCACTTTGTTGTACGTCGCTCTGGATAAGAGCGTCTGCCAAATGCCAATAATGTAATGTAATGTAATGTGATGTCACACAGTGGGCTTCTCACCACTCTGGACACGTGAGTGCCCTCTAGAGGATGGGGGTGGGAGTGCAGTGGTGATTTATTGGAAAAGAGGGCTAATTCACATTTTCTTACAGTACATAATTTGGTCTTTTGGAGAAAAACAGGTTTTATAACTGCCTTATAACACAGAGTGCTAATAGCTAGGATGACTGCAACCTCAACAACAAGAAATAAATCTAAAACAGTGAGTGCTGATAGCTAGGACAGAAGAGCGAAGAGCGTAATCCTGATTGGAAGTATCTTGTTTAACGGTCCTCTTTTTGTCCACGGGTATTTGTAAGCCAGGATCATTGCTGCCCCCACCTCGGTTGGGGAGTCCCCACCGTGCTGTTGCTCTGACCAGCACGCGTGCAGTCAGCTGCTGCTTCTGTCCAAGTCGTGGGGTTTTAAGAAGAAAAAAACAAAAACCCCCCAAAAAAAAACAATGAATGAATCTCACCCCAAAAACATGCTTTTCTATTCGCTCCACGCTCAGCGGAGTCAGAGGAGGTCACTTCCTGCGTAGCTCGGGCAGACGCACGGCGGGGGGCCGCACCGGAGGGGGTTGTCCTGACGTCTGCGTCCCCCCCCCCCCCCCTCGTTTCCTGGGCGACGCTATGGCCAATTACGCGCCGCCCTGTGGGGTTCGCTAGCCGCTGCCGGTGGTGGCGACCGGCCAGATTGGTTTCCACACCACAGGGCCCGTCCTCCAGAAGAGTGCCCTGGAAGGACATGGCACCCAGCAGCTGCTGTGAAATGAGACATTAGGCGCGTGAACACGGCTCTGAGTACTTTTCAATATTACGCCGCGGCCTGGAGGACCAGGACTGAAACCGATCGATGCGCACGGGGAGGACTGGGGCGGGCGCTGCGGTCGTGGTCTTCAGCGGAGCGCCGAGGCTGGATTGAGGGAGCTTTGGGAGGTTCGGGGGCAGTATGGAGAGCGAGCTAATTCAGCGCGGCGCAGCCAATCACAGGAGCCCGTGGAGGGAGCGCGAAGATGAGGTCCAATCGCATTAGCCCGTGTCAAGTTGACCACGCTGATGATAGCCAATCAGGTGTCTTGATGAATCTGAAATGGAAATGAACTAAGACCAACGCTGTAAAGGAGATGAGGTCACAATGACATCAGCTGGTTGAGTGGACTGCTCTGATGCCAGCCAATCAGGAAACTTGAATTTGACATACAAAAAGAATCAGGCTAAAGTCGCATCAGCTGGTCGAGTGGACCGTCAAAAAAAGACCAGAGGCGAAACGACGAGAAAACAGTTTTGTGCTGGCTCTGTCGCCGAACTGTGCCCTTTGCATGAGTCCAACGGTGGAAGGAGATTTGAGCACTGCAGCCTGCCCCCCGGGGCCTTTGACGCGGCAGCCGTTTGGAAATGCGTATAATATCATACAGGAGTAAGTGATGCATGGCACGCGGGCTGTAAGCCGGTCCTCTGGGTGCAGGCAACAACAGCTCTAAAATAATTACCCAGAAAGGTTGGCATCAGCATTGTTAAGCTTCCCGCCGAACACAGGCCCTCTTTAGTGCGCGTTGCTGCTTTTCCCGCGATAAGACTGGGCCGTGTGGCCCGGCTTGTTTTACTGTGTTCTGCCAAATGTAGCTGTCATAAATATTTGCGAGAGCGTGGAGAGAATGGGGAAGGTGTGCGCTGACACGCCGGCGTTTCCACCGTCGGGGCGTGAGAGTTAGCCCTGATATATGTGTCATGCTGTTGTGTAGATTAGGCACTCGCTGTGTGTGTGTGTGTGTGTGTGTGTATGTGTGTGTGTGTATTTGTGTGTGTGTGCTTGCAGGTGTGTGTGTGTATGTGTGTCTGTGTGTGCTTGCAGGTGTGTGTGTGTGCAGTTTATTCATGCCCCAGTGTCTCCTAAATTATTCTTCATTTCCAGCATCTCGTAATTCACTGTTGTACCTCTTCCTCGACAAAAGCACATTTTTAAAACCTTATCTGAAGTACAGTCTATATATTTTTAAAGCTAGATAATAATTCAGGCCCTCCTCCCCTGTTTAACACATTATGAATTAAGAGGACAGTTTTAAGGGTCACCATGTTCTCTCTGGAGACCAGTCTTAAAAGGAACGAATGTTTCAATCACCAGCCAAGTTGTCTGGGCTCAGTTCATAAATAACGCTGTGTGGGAATACAGGATTGCGTATCGTTGACAAAAAGGCATCTTCATTTGTTTTAGTGACTTGTCTAGATGTGAAGCTGAACCACTGAATATATCAGGGTTTTCTGTGAAACTATCGGAAGCAAGAGGAAGACTTGACCGTGTGAAGGTCACAAATATGATTAGAATGTTTTTAAATTAACATTCCAATGCTGATGTCACAATAATTGATGGCAAAGGACTATAAAAATTTCTAAAAAACCTTACCCAAATGCGTAAGTGAATTTTTTAATGGTAGGCTGTTCAGATAGTTTAGTAAGAGAGTGTACACATGATAGAGGCTAATGGCCTTCAACTCCTTATAAACTCCAGCTCTAAAGATATAATTCTGTCATAATGCATTCTAATTATTTCATAATGCTGCCTGTTTGCATCTAATATCAAAATGATGCTATTCATTCTGTCGCATGGTGTGATCGTAGCCAGGGCTCCATTGTCATTTGACTTTGTGTTTATATCGAAGCCCTGAACTCAGGTTCCACTTTTTCCTTAACTTGCAACGGAGTAAAACTTGGAACAGGAAACTTTTTATCAATGCACAAACAACCCCTTGGATAAATACCGCGGCTCGGACTACATGGGATGATGACACCCGTGTGCAAGTTGATTCCTGTTTTAATAACTGAGAGCCGGGAGACTCCTCTGAACTCTGTAGCGTCTCGTCGGACAAAGGGAACAGACTTTTATGAGATTTCGAGACTTTTCAAATGGGTGTGAAAAAGCCCCCTGCTTCCAATTCATTGGTTACCTGCTGCGGCTGCATCACACTTGCCGGATATCAGTCGCGCACCATCCACTAGATAAAGGTATAAATTCATTTTTTCGCCGCTCTATCTCGATGAGGGCGGGGGGAAAATCAGATCTCCGCCGTGGGGCCGTCTCATCACTGTGTTCCTGGTAAAGGGCACCGTGCTATTGCCAAACTGCAGTCTGCTCTGTCAGCCAATGGGATGCGAGCCCTGTCACCTCTCCCATCGTGTCTCCTTTGTTTTCCTGGCAACTCTTCCCTGGATTTGCATTATTTCAAACTTCAGTGAAAACATCCCTCCAGCACAAATGCTTTTAGCCTTTGGAAAACAACTGGTGGAGCGCGCAAGAAGTCTGCGAACAAACACTCCGCACATGTAAAATCGCGTAGTTAAGGCGTGTAAAACCCGTCGTCTTATGCAATTATTTCTTTGTCGCGAGCGCAGTGCGCAAATCTAATTTGGCTGCTGAACTTAGCAAACATTCTTTTTTTTTTGGACTCGCCCTCACGTCAGGTAACTGGAATATCAGGACAGAAATTGATTGGATGCGGGCCATGTTCTTGGCTGTTTTTGGACCAATAAATACAGCCATCAGAATCATTAGTATTGATTTTTGCTTTTAAAGCAAAGCTTCCACGCAGAATGGGGAGAGCAGTGAAGTATGGCAGGGCAGTGAAAAGCCTGTTTGATGGATGAGAATGCCGAGAGGGCGAAACAGTCATGAACACGAAGGAAACATGATATAAGCCGTGAAAAGCCCAGAAGTTTGATGATTAAAAAGGAGGAGGAGGAGGAGGAGGAGGAGAGGAACTTCTCCATCAGTCACAATGCGGCAAATGGAGGCCACTGGAGCTGTCCTACTGGGACATTTTAGGTCCCTGATTGCGAATCTGGGACTGTGCCTATATTTTCTCATTTATTTATTTATTAATTTATTTTGGTTTTATTGTACCATGGGTGAGGGTCCCACCCTCAATGTGTCACCAAGAATGATAAATGAAGGTAAAGTAACCCTTTATTAGTTTATTTGTTTTAAATTCTATGTTTGCTCTCTCCCAGTGACGAGGAAGTGCAGGGTGACCAGGAAGTGTGGCGTCACCAGGAAGTGCAGCGTGACCAGGAAGTGTAGGTTGACCAGGAAGTGCAGCATGACCTGGAACTGCAGCGTGACCAGGAAGTGCAGCGTGACCTGGAAGTGCTGCGTGAACAGGAAGTACAGGCAAACGGACACATGTTCATTTGCCCAGAGAGGCAACCTTCTCTGCTGTTTTGGGAGCCTACCCTCTCTCCCAAAACACAAAAAAAAAACGTCTGGAGCTGCTTCGTTGTGTTCCACTGTCCAGCAGATAAACCCACTCAGACATTGAGCGATAGTGGGCCATGAGAAATCAAATCCCACTGACCATAACGCCTCCATCTCCCCGTCGGTGCACAGACTGAATTTTGGACCAGTTCTGCGGGGCGGCCTAAATGCCCTACCCATCCGAGGGCCACAGTGACCGGAAGCCACAAACTCTTATTCCGCACGCCGTTTTGAGGAGGAGTGATGACTCCTCGGACTCAGTTGGCGGAGGACGGGGCGTTTGGACGAATGAAACACGCCGGTCTCCCTGCAGGACGCTTCCACGGTCAGCGCGGGCAGCGGACGAGCTCCCATCCTGCTCCCTCTTTCATGAGAAAATGAAAAGCGCGTGTCCCGAAGCCAAACGGGCCGAAGACGGATCCTTTCGTTTGGGTTTTTATTAAAACACTTAAACTGCAGGAGGCTCCGACCTGCGGACTTGCCGCGGTGCCTGACCCCCCGTTCTCACCGCGGTAAATCTCGCCCGTACCTGCAGCAAGGGGGTATAATAGTCAGCATTGCGTTTCTTTTCATTTCCCCAATTTACTGTGTGGATTTATGAGTTTGTGTGGCTGGGGAAAATGAACAGAAATATGTGCAGTTTCTCTAGCGCGTGCTTCAGGGGTGCAGTCTGTGGTTAGACTGCATACAGAGAGGCATGCGTCTTAGCACACACATCCTTGTTCATTTGTGTGTGTGTGTGTGTGTGTGTGTTTGTGTGCCTGTTTGTCTGTGTCTCCACATGTATGTTTGGACCTTAGTGTGTACAGTGAACAGTAGCACCAGTAGGACGATCTGGGACAGTGTTTGTTCTACGCACACACCCCCCGCCCCCCAGAAGGAGCACCTAAAATCAGTAAGCCCCCCTCCCCGAGCTGGCTGACTGATCTCACTCAGAATAACAGCCTTGGAAAGGAAGACACAAGGAATGAGAAATGAAAGTCACCACAGGGGGATTCTGGGGGGAAGAGGAAGAAGTTCAAAATCTCAATGAGTTGGCAAAACTGAGGAGATGATATTAATCATCGCAATCAAAGATGTGACATTTTTGTTCAGGAGAGTGAGAGTGAGGCTGAGAATGTGTGTGTGTGTGTGTGTGTGTGTGTGTGAGAGAGAGTGTGTGACAGAGAGACATGCAACAGAATAAAACTAATAACTCATACCTTTGTTTCACCCCATGCTGAAAACCAGAGGAGGAATTATCCTTTTTGGTGAAAAAAAAAAACGATGCTGGCAAAATAATTAAAAATGTTCTTATCGGCCGTATTTTCTTGGTAACTTTCACATCCTCTGTGAGGTGCATGGAGGAGACGGCATTAAATGTCGCCTGCGCTGTGAAATGAATGGGCTGTGTGCATCGTAAATCCCTTTACGGCTCCAGAGGCAGCCATGTTACGCAGAGCTCTTGTCCCGGGCCATAATGGCATTGTTTCACACATGGTAAACTTGTTTAATGTTCTCCTTTTCCCAGGTATACCTGCTCTTGTGTTTGAGACTGTGTGGCTTTACCCTTCCGTAACCGCCCTTGATTTAGGTAGGTCTGCACCTCGCGCCTGACACCATAATAAACACGACCAACAACAATAAATAAAGATAAAAAACACTATTTGCCAAATTGGCAGGGACGAATTGAAATTGACATCCTCTCTCGTTAAGGATGGTCTCTGGAGACGACTTCTAAAAGAAAATAGAAAAAAAAGGGGAAAAAATCCATGCAAAGGGTTGCAATAAGAGAGAGAGGAGTAGTCGTAAATTCCTGGGGTTTTATTTTTCCGTACCTCAGATTCTCCCCGCAGACACTTAAAACGAGGACCGTGTGAAAGCGGGCACTTGGAGTGAGAGAGTCACTCCTGCATGCAAATTCATATGA
>NC_083774.1:6011963-6029463 GCF_963514075.1 Conger conger | reverse complement strand
GTCTGTATATGTAATATTTACGTGTATAGTGTGCATATGCCTGTGTGTGTATATAATGTGTGTGTATAATGCATTTGTATGCCTGTGTGTCTATATAATGTGTGTGTGTATAATGTATTTGTATGCCTGTGTGTGTATATAATGTCTCTCTCTCTCTCTCTCTCTCTCTCTCTCTCTCTCTCTCTCTCTCTCTCTCTCTCTCTCTCTCTCTCTCTCTCTCTCTCTCTCTCTCTCTCTCTCTCTCTATCTCTCTCAGTGCAGTGCTGAGGATCTGCTGGCATTAATAATGCACCGCTGCCTGGAAACGCACTGCAGTGGAGTGCAGAGCAGAATGCTAAAGACCTTTTTGTTTGTGCGCCGCCCACACCCCACCACCCTGCACCCCCCCCTCCCTGCACCCCTCTCGGCTCCTGCACAGGGGTCCCATCTTCTTCATCTACTCTTTCGGAGGCCCTGTCTGTCCCAGACTGCAACCCCCCCCACCTCCCCCTTTTTTTTCCCCTCATCCCATCCCACCTCTCCTCTCGAACCTACACAGCTTTGTGCTGTCCCAATATCTGTGTGTGTGTGTGTGTGTGTGTGTGTGTGTATATATGTTTATGTTTGTGTGTGCACGTACACATGTGTGTGTGTCATTGTGTATGTTTGTATGTCTACATGTGTGTGTGTGCACCTGCATTCATTAATGTGTGTGCGTGTGTGCATGTGAGTGCGTCTGTGTGTGTGTGCGTGGATGTGTGGGTGCGTTTGTTAGTGTGTGTGCATGCGTGCGTGTGTACGCGCGTGTCTGTTAGTGTGTCTGTCTGTGCGCGTGTGTGTGTTAGTGTGTGTGTGTGCTTTGCATGCATGCGTGTATCTCTTTGTTGTGCAGAGCACAGGAGGTGAGGCAGCAGCAGGCACAGTGGTTGTAAAGTTGAGTTATTTCCGAAGCTTTGCAAAGCAAGGTGTTGAATCTCCATTATAAAACCAGAGGAAGGGAGAGTTTAGCACAGCTCCTTTATACAGATTAGGTATGAGCAGCACTCCAGAGTTTCAGCAGCTGGGATGGAGTTTCTCTCTCTCTCACTCTCTCTCTCTCTCTCTCTCCCCTCTTCATCTCCCTCCCCCCCTCTCTCTCTCTCTTACTCTTTCTCTAAAATTCAGAACCAAAATTATCTTTCTGTGTGTGTGTGTATATGTTTGTGTATATATGTCTGTGTGTGTATTGTTTTTGTATCTGTCACCTTTCTGTTTATGGAATAGACATTTGTCTTCCCCACAATCTCTTTTGCTTCCTTCAGAAAGTGTTAGAAATGAACCCAAGGCTTAAAAATGCGGAGGGAATGGTTCGCCTTTCTGGCAGTAAGGCTAGGTGAAGCCGTTTGACTTCTGTCTGTGTCAACACCCCGTCCTGCGCTGAAGGGTCTCTGACTGACGCAGAGGAACGAGGTATGCCGGAGAGCCAGGTCGGGGTCTTGCTCTCCAGGTCAGCTGGACGTGTGCCAAAGACGCATCGTGTTCTCTTCGGTGAGGTAAAACGGTGGGAGGCTGGCCCCTTCGCCGTCCTTCTTCAGCGTTCACAGAGGCCAAGTCGCTGTGTTTTGACTTCTAGAAATGGAGGGGCAGGCCTGAGTTAAAGTTTTCTTTGACTGCGCACAAAAATGCGCTACCCTCTGGCATATCTCAGTACTCTATGTGCTGTGTGTTTACTGTGTAACCTGGCTGCCTTTTTAGGTCTCCCTTGGAAAAGAGATCTCAATTTTTTTTATTTTGCCCAGCACTAAGGCACCTCGCTCTGCTCACAGTAGAAGGTGTTGACTGGAGAACACGGCTGCGTTCGAAGCCGCATAATTGGCATACTCCTCGTACTACATTTCAATGAAGATCTGCCTGAAATTTAGGACGTATGCTAGTGTGTGGTTTTGAACAAAGCCCAAGATTCATGAAATAGGTTCATCAAATGTCATATCACTGGGCTAAAACAAAAACCTGCCCCCACACTGGCCCTTTTTGGATAAGATTGGACTCCCATGGCCTAGTCCTTTGTCCTCTGATTAGCTGGACTGGTCAAAGCTAACAGGAAGGTGACAGTAACGCAAATTAACCACACATTACAACAGTGGTATGCAGAAGAGCATCTCTGAACACACAACGCTACAACAGCTGAAGACATTGCACTCTGTAAGCATTTTTATGTTGTGTTCCAGAGGTGAAAAATCCAGGTTCAGAAAGTAAAAGTCCTTCCCAGTATTTTGTTCCCATCACCTGTATTTGCAAATTAGCTAAGTTTTTCAGCCAGGAGGTAGAACTAATTAGTGGAATCAGTGAGTTCATGGGTGGAAGAAACACCTGGCAGGACTTTCACTTTCTGACCCCTGCACTTTTCACCTACAAATGTTTTTAGCATCGTCTGTGTTTCTCTTAAGTTTTGTGTGAAGCTCTTCAGGCTGCAAATAACTTGCACAAAAGGTGTTCCAATAATGATAATCATATTTCTTATGATTATTATTAATAATACTATTATAATTATAATTATAATTATTATTATTATTATTATTATTATTATTATTATTATTATAATAGAAGAGCAACATAACATTGGCATTACATTGGTAATTTTATACTCTACTGAACAAATTTGGCCCTAATGGCTGTGTGGCTACTCCACCTACTGAGAATGAGAGTCAATGGATCCAGCTGTAATTGTATAGCACGGTAATTACATTTTTCATTATGTATACTGCTGCATAATGATCTGTTGAACACAGCCATGCCCATGTTCTTACTATGTGCTGTTGCGTGTGAATTCAGCGTTACAATTTCCAGTTAAGTACGTTCTCACATCATACACCATAACCCTAGGCCGTGGTGGGTAACTCTTGGAAAGCACCTTTCAGAAGAGACCCGTTTACTGTCTGCCCAGTAGTCAAAAGTTCAGGAACACTCATCGTTTATACTGGGCATGTCATTTTCATGCCCGTCCTAAGCAAAGGGGCGATACTTAAGGGGTTAAAATGTTTAAGAATTACCAATCGGTCAGATCATTTATCCTTCATTTCGTCATTGGAAATAGTATATTTTAATGACTCCTATGTTGCGTCTATGCATTTTCCCCCTTGACAAATGTGGTGTTTACTTGCTGTTTAAAAAGGCATTAAGGTAGATAGGATTATAAATTTCAGTGTTTTTTTTTCCTGAATTCATTTTGGTGACACAGGAATGAGACTGCAGGCAGGCAGTAAACATTTAGTGTAATTAACAGCCCCCAAAGATGTGATGTGTAGTAACTTCTGTTGAATTTATTTACCATGATAAATAAATGTCCCGGAGTTATTCTTTTTTTTAAAGTGTTATAAATTAAATATTGTAATGAATTTACACTGTGTGCGGTAAAATTAAACACAGTGGTACTTTCTATGAATAAGAAATAAGGAGTGGGTTTTTTGATATGCTCTTCCTGAAAGACTTCATCTCCCACAATGTCCTTATTAGTCAGAGAGTGACTGAAGAGAGGATTAGCAGGTGGTATATATGCTGTATGAATGAGAGAATGAGAGTTTATCTATGACAATTCCCCAAAGAAAGGCCTGCACACATCTAAATGTTTTTAACACTTTCTATGAAGGGTCATTCATAAGGGCTATATAACTCCTTTGTAAGCACTACATAGCACATTCGTAAGTTCTGCATAAGCATTCACAAGTGCTTATGTCAATAGCCACAAATAGGCATATTGTGTTTTATGGCAACATTGATGCAGCTAGTGACAATACAATTACATACATAATACATGACACAATGTTGACATAACACCATATATTTCAGGTTATTGACATAAGAAGTTATGAATGTGCTATGTAGTGCTTATGAAGAGGTTGTATAGCTCTTATGCAGGACCCTTCAAAGAAAGATCTTAACCTGCTTATCCTGAATAGGGTTGCAAGGGGGCTGGAGCCTATCCCAGCATACATTTGGCGAAAGGCAGGGATACACCCTGGACAGGTTGCCAGTCCATTGCAGGACACACACACACCATTCACTCACACACTCATACCTATGGGCAATTTAGACTCTCCAATCAGCCTAACCTGCATGTCTTTGGACTGTGGGAGGAAACCGGAGTACCCGGAGGAAACCCACGCAGACACAGGGAGAACATGCAAACGCCGACGGGGATTCGAACCCAGGACCTCCTTGCTGTGAGGCGGCAGTGCTACCCACTGCACCATCCGTGCCACGCTTTCAGGTGCTGGGCAATAAAAAATGTAATGCAAAACAACAAAGAATGCCCACACATCGCTTATTAGCTCTGAATTGCGATTTATTTTTGATATGCTGTGAAATTCTTGAGACTCGAGCCATATTTGTTTTGGAAGTAGCGAGGAATTTCGGTTTACACTGGAAGAAGTTTCTGATGAAACTTCCCAGCCAATCATCATCATCGTACGCATCTGCAGTGATTGGCATCTTCCTCGAACCTTTCATCTTCATTTAGCCTTCGTGTACGACGGCCTTTCTGGCTCCATTAGGGAACCCTTTTAAAACTTCATCTCTTATTTTTCGTCCGGTAAATGTTTTTAAATGGGCTTTTAATGTATTAAACTCGTCTGTTGACCGGTCGACAGACTCGACCGGCTGCGCCCCGTTTGGAGAGATGATAAAATATTGAGCGCGAAGCCCCGACGGTTTGCTAGCCTTGGGCCTGCGTCCGTGCCGCTTCCTGACACGGCTGGAGCCAGGATGCGAAGCTCGGGGAGGGCGAGATGGATGTCTGGGCTGGATTACAGCGAGGCATTACGGGCGAAACACACGCGAGTCCGTGCGTGGAGCGGCTCGGCGGAGACGCTGATGAATGTGAAGAAGCGCGTCGGCCGCGGAGAGGAGAGTTTACTCGACGGTTCTCTCGTTTGGGTTTCCGGGAAACGCCGCGCCGCTTCTGTGGCTTTATCGCGGGGACTGAAGCCCTGGGGGCGACCCCTGTCTGGGCCTGCCAGGTCCTCTCCAGGAAACCCTCCGCCGTTTTAACTCTTGCGGAGCGCTGTGTATCCGAGCACTGAGTGCCCGGTCCTGTTGGCGGCTCCCTTATCTGTTCACCTCACCGCCTGATGGGGTTGCCCCCTCAGTCCTGTAAAAATCCTGGACACATACGAAGCTGGCAAACTGAGTAAGCCGGACTGTCGATCGCTCTCGAGGGCGCGTGAGCCTGAAGGAATGTGGTGCGCAACTACCTTGTGCTTGGTGCCAATTCCTCTTTCATTACACAAATAAAGAGTGTAATTCGTGAAGGTTAATAATGTCTCTGCACCATTTGTTACATTACATTTAGGAACGAACACGGGTTACGCTGTCTTCATTTCACTAAGCAATACTAATGTATGCAACACTCGAAAATACTTAGATTCCAGGCCATTTTGTTCATTATTTTTTCCAGGACAGACAACAAGAATCCAGGACGGGTGGCAACCCTACCGCCTGATGGGATGCAGGGAGAACGGAATGTGACAGTAAAGAAGGAGAGGAAAGAGAGAGAGAGAGAGGGGGGGAAGGGGAGGGAGGGAGGGAGAGAGACAGAGACCTGCTGCCATGTTGGGGGGTGAGGTTAGGCTTAGGGACAGGACTGGGGGAGGCAGAAGGGACTGTGAGTTTTGCGCAAGAATTATAATATCTTTATTCTCCAGTAACAGAGACCTATGAAAAGGGGAGAGGGGAAGATGCAACAGAAGCTGAAAAAAGTACAAAAAGATCATGGAAACACCCGTAGGAAAATAAAAACTTAAATTAAAAAAGTAACAAAGACATTATCTGTGCATCTGCGAATAGGATATTCAAGTGCAGAGCCATCTCTCCAGGTCTGTTCAGTATATATACTGTATTGTTGCTCTTGACTAGCTGAATCCTATACTGGAGCCAACCACAGTGGCTCTAGAGAGCAGCATCTTTGAACAAGACCAGGGAATTAACAACTAGGCCCGGTTTTGGCCTCTTGGTGGCAACTGCTAGCTCTCGACCTCACCTTTCTTTGCACACAACAGGTGACACTTCGAGATATTAATTGTCAGTGTTTATTTGGGCTCATATAGAATGTGAGCGAAGGCCTCCAAATATGACATCGGCTCTGCAGCAAGTTCCCAGCTGTTCCCCAACTCGGGGAAAGTTTTGTCGAGCGCCGTTCTCGATAATTGAACAGCACCTGCCGTACCCTTCCCTGCGAACGCAGAAACCCAGTCGCAACCTGTAGACGCAAGAAGAAGCCCTCCCGAGGCCCCGGCGGAAAAGCGCATTTCCATTTCCCCGTCTTTGATATCTCCCGCAGTCTCGTCTGTGATCGCGCGTTGCATAAAAATAGGGACACCGACTTCCCTCAGAAATGCCAAGCGCATTACAAAGACATCAGCGTCTTCTGAACTGATGATGATGATGATGATGATGGCTCCGTGGCCCTCGTTTGATGCGTGAGCGACACGCAGAGGCAATCTCCCATCAGCCCCCTCAGTTACCCGTCGTAGTTCGCCGTCTTCATTGCCTGTGATCATAATGCACTTTTCATCCCGAGTGACAAAGGGAACTTTATCGGGAAGAAGTTTTGGCAGACTCTGTTTTTCTCCATACGGAAAGTAGGAATGAGATGGCTGTTTTTCGTCACTGACTGAGACTCAGAAATGGCTGTTTTCTTCACTGACTGAGACTCAGAAATGGCTGTTTTCTTCACTGACTGAGACTCAGAAATGGCTGTTTTCTTCACTGACTGAGACTCAGAAATGGCTGTTTTCGTCACTGACTGAGACTCAGAAATGGCTGTTTCGTCACTGACTGAGACTCAGAAATGGCTGTTTTCGTCACTGACTGAGACTCAGAAATGGCTGTTTTCGTCACTGACTGAGACTCAGAAATGGCTGTTTTCGTCACTGACTGAGACTCAGAAATGGCTGTTTTTGTCACTGACTGAGACTCAGAAATGGCTGTTTTTGTCACTGACTGAGACTCAGAAATGGCTGTTTTTGTCACTGACTGAGACTCAGAAATGGCTGTTTTCGTCACTGACTGAGACTGAGACTCAGAAATCTCCGCCGTTGTCTGACGAGTCACATTGGTGCAGGGTCTTGCCGGTGGTGTCCCACGTCCTCTCCTCCAGCTGACCGTCCCCTGTCTTTGATTGACAATCGATATGAAAACCGTTTCAGTCCTCTCACTCTTGCTGTCTTCCCTCAGTGTACCATTGGTTAAAAATGGATGTACGTGAGGTTATGTGTGTGGTGCATGCTGGTACTATTCCACACTCAGTCCTCCACAAAACTTTCGGAAATGACATCCATATCCATGCGTGGATTCTACAGCATTTGATAGTTTTGCAATCTAGTAACGCTTTACAGTTAAAAAAAAAGAAAAAAAAAAAAGAATATATATATATATATATATATATTATTATGAGCTATTAATTATTCTGCTACTTTAACTTCCTGTTGAACCATTTCTATAATTTCTATTCAATATGTAAAGTTCTATTACTGAAAAAAACACCTGCTTGTACTTTTAGCTGTGCGTCTTTCTATGTTTTGCTGTTCATGGGGAATTAATAGATTCTGCCGCATTTCCACAAAGACTCATTATGCCGTACTAATGTTCTGCAAATGGGAGTTAATTGCGGTTTGACACGTCTTTCCCTTAACAGCACTCGCGTGTTGATTATGAGGCGTGTGTGTGTGTGTAAAGATGCTCGAATTCTCATGTAAGTCAGTGTGTCATTCCCTCGGTCTTTTAAATGGCCACTGGCCTGTCCCTGCTGATAATCTGTCTCTTTGTTATGGTGCCTTTTTGAACCGTGCTCTTGTAGTCCGGAGCAGCTCATAACCTTCCTCTTTGCAAGGCCGACAGCCCGATCCCTTAAAAAGCCTCTCTTGTGTTTCCTCCACAATCTAACAATGAGGAAAAGAGCCTGAAATAAAGAACAAAAGCTATACTGAGCCAATCCACACACATCACTGCCAGTGTTCCTGATGACTTTCCACACTTGAAAGGGAACCAAACTAGTTATAGTCTGACTGATCTCACTTGGTGGACAGAATGAACTTGTTTCCCTGAAAAAATGAATTTACATACATATATATATATATTTGCATAATCAGTTGAAACCCCATCCTTTAGAAAAAGAACAAGAACATAAATAATGTTCAGTTTTGGCTGCACATTTAGGGCAGTGCACAAAAGTATGTGCATGTTGCTATTCTAGTTAATCTTTGTCATTTTATATTCTGCGCTGGACTGTTTTTAATCCCATTAAATGAAGATATAGCTTTGAAAGTGAAGAAAATTGTCATTCTCAAACTTTTTGAGTTAGCATACAGATTTTTTTTTTTCACGTGATATACTGTAGTCTATCTACAAAACTGCAGTAGGGGGAAAAATTACCAGTGTACATGACATTTTTTTTATTTTTTTTACTAAATATTCTTCAGGCACTGTAACCGGTTAACATTATTTACTGAAATGAAGTGAAACTAATTTAATTCGAGCACTATTCGAGGCACCCCCTCCCCCCCTCCCCACACTGGCACTGCCTGTAATGCACTTCAGTGGTGTTTTGAATGTTATCTCGTGTAGCTGCTTGCTCATGGTAACAGATTAATTACATTTCAAAAGCCCCTGCCTCCAACTCACTTTCACATCAGCACCTTTCCCGGGTAAGCAAACTCTAATATTTCATTCAGACCCGAGATTGCTGCAATAACGTTTAATAAAATTCATAAGCCACCAGCTTTCTCATGTCACCTCATAGGCCGCCTCGCGGGGCCATGCAGTGGAGAAACGCCGTGTGTTTACGCAGACGTGGGTTTACGCAGACGTGTGTTTACGCAGACGTGTGTTTACGCAGACGTGGGTTTACGCAGACGTGTGTTTACGCAGACGTGTGTTTACGCAGACGTGGGTTTACGCAGACGTGGGTTTACGCAGACGTGGGTTTACGCAGACGTGTGTTTACGCAGACGTGTGTTCACGCAGACGGACGTGTGTTTACACGGACGTGTGTTCACGCAGACGTGTGTTTATGCAGACGTGGGTTTACGCAGACGTGTGTTTACGCAGACGGACGTGTGTTTACACGGACGTGTGTTTACGCAGACGTGTGTTCACGCAGATGGACGTGTGTTTACACGGACGTGTGTTCACGCAGACGTGTGTTCACGCAGATGGACGTGTGTTTACACGGACGTGTGTTCACGCAGACGTGTGTTCACGCAGACGTGTGTTCACGCAGACGTGTGTTCACGCAGACGTGTATTTACGCAGACGTGTGTTGACGCAGACGTGTGTTTACGCAGACGTGTGTTGCAGCCCAGGCTGACTGAAGTGAAAAATGTAAGATATTGTTCGGCACTCCATATACAGCGTTGTTCAGAAGTCTTAGGCACCCTAGACTTTGTGTGTTAGTATAAAAGAACACATTTGAGATTTCCAAATATTCATTTTCCAAAAGATTAAATTTTACAGAGACATTTTTGTATTTCATATTACTGTAAGCTATTGACTACTTTTTACATAAAAAACTTGATCAAGGCTGTTTGAGATCAGAAGCAAGGAGCCAACCAAAGTCTGCAGAAGAACTGGGGCAAGTTCTCCAACATGCTTGGAACAACCTCCCTGCTGATTGTCTTAGCCAACGCTGTCCTGCTTCTAAATCTCAGAACTGCAAGTGACGCAGATGCAGTTTTAGTGATGCAGTTTTAACGCTGAAGGGAGGTCACAAAAAATTTCGATTTGATTCACTTTTTAACTATTCTGCTAAAATGTAATGTAAAATGAATAGTACCTTTATTTAGGACCTTTCATTGAATTTTTTTTGAAAGAATCTTATCTGTACAGAATGTTATACAGGTGCCTGACTTCTGCACAGTACTGTACACTTCATGTAGCCATGGGTCATGAAGGCCTAATTGCCACCTGTGTTTAACAAGTAATAACCGTTTCACCTTCCGATATGTATTAGTTAATCCATACATAATTGAGCAGTCAAATGCATTTTACTGTTGGAAATGTTAGTCAGCTTGATCTTGTATTTCTTTGTTGAGTATTTTTCTGTGTAATATGCAAAGAAAACCTTTTTTTTTTGGCTTGTATACTCTATATCAAATTACTGATATAAATAGCATTACCACTCATGTGACTGTTTTGAATATGCTGTATTTTTACAGACAAAATGGCTCTGAAAACATGGCACAGATGAAAGTTTTAGGAGGCCTAAAATTTGTGCAGTTTTTCCATGATTTTTTGGCAGTACTGTATATCCATGAATATCCATGTAATTAGAGTCGGGATTTTCCATGACGTTGTGTTTTTTCTTCTGTTCGACTTTCAAGTGTATTTGCTTTATTGTCCACTGGGATGCCTTGCAGAAAGGATTGTGAGGGCATTCCAATAGACTCTTATGCCACTTACGCTGTATACATTCTGCAAACAAGCACTTTACTCGTTTAAATGAACTGTGTGCAACTTGCCAAGTGTGGTGAAGAGACGATGTCATGGATGAATGAAAAATGTCATTCTGTTCTTTGCTGCACCACCATCATCATTGTCTCCATAATCAGCATCACCATTTTCATGTGATGCTCTTTGATCGTCGTTCTGGCTATATATATATATGCTAACATAACGTTAAGCAGTGCTACTGTCCTAATGGTTACTGTAATGGTTACCATGGCTGCTGTTACTGATCACATGATCCAGATGACCTTGTACCTACCCCCCCCGCTCCCCCCCCCACAACACTCCCTCCCCCTGCTTACACCAAACTCCACTGCCTCACCCATCAGTCCTGTCCCCCTCACCCCACACAACGCTTATGAGACGCCAAGACAGTCCTACATTCATTCATTCATTCATTCATTCATTCATTCATTGTCTTCTGACTAAAATGAATGAATGAATAAAATAAAAAACTGCTTAAGTTTTTTATTATTTATTTATTTTTTATTTTGCCATATTCACATATTGATATCACAGAATATATTTGACTTGAGTGGGGAAAAAAAGATCAGTGGCACTGAACTGTATGTTTGAGTCATTTATTTCAGCGCTAAGGGCACATAATATCGAATCTAGGCCACAGCCTGTGTGCCGGGCCTCTGCGCCAATCCCCCAATCCCCCATTCCCCCCACCCCACCCCACCCCACCCCAGCTGGGAGGTTCAGCTGGCTGTCCTGACTGTACCCCTGCCAAAATCCCCCGTCCAGGACAGCCTGCATCATCCCCCTCCAAATCCCACACAAGAGGGTTAGGACTGGGCTTTCTGCGCACTCCGCTAAACGCTGGCCGCGCTGCTCCAGCTGTTTCTGAGTAATTAGGTTTCCTCCTTTCCCATAATTCTCTGAGAGCCGGAGAAGAGGCTCCGGGCGTCCTTGGACCCCGCCGTTCTCCATCTGCGGTTCCAGAGGCGCGCGGTGCCTCCTCCCTCTGCCGGACCGGAACTGGGCCGGAGTCACGGGAAACGTCCGTCTGGAACCCCCACCGGGTGAGACGCGCGCTCCGTCTCTCCGAGAGCGGGAGACGGCCAATCACGCGGCGGCTCAGTGGCTGCAAAGCATTACAAACACACCGAGCCCCAGTGCACTTTCTGTTCTCCACCACTTATTAATAATGCAGCCTGACTTTTGTTCAAATACGGACGCTGATGCTTCTGACTGAGGCAGAAAATAAACCGCTTGTTCGTGCCGCCTGGCGTGAAGTGCTACCTGTAACTGGCACGGTTTAAAATTTGAGTGCTGAATTCCTCTAGAACGTGTGTAATGTTGTCTAGAGTAGGTTATGTTTTCGGAGGGTGCTTCTCAGCCGGCATCAAAACCTCTCTGCCCCACTTGTGTGCGAGTGTGTGTGTGAGTGTGTGAGTGTGTACGTGTGCGAGTGTATGTGTGTGTGTGAGTGTGTGTGTGAGTGTGTGAGTACCATTGATGTCCAGCAGTGCCCAGGCACCTGTATCAGAGAGACCATGAGCTGAGCTTGGCTATATCCTACAACCAGGGGGCCCTCATATTTGGAGGGTTTGGATGATTCCCAGGGCTCTGGTTGACAGGGTCCCTCAAATAATAGATCGGGGAGGTGGTGGTGGGGCCCAAGGTGAGATCTTTTTCACGAGGCCCAAACTCCCCGGCAGTGTCCCTGCCTGACAGCCTTTGTGTTTACCGGCTGATCCAGAGGGAGCGGACGAGAGGCCTGGCAGTACAGTGCAGATGTGATTTATCACTGTAAACCTGTGCTGTGGCTTAGGATGAGGAGACGCGGGGGAAGATTCGTTTTTTAAAAAAGGAGAGCGGACAGCCTGCCCTTTTTCCCACGTGTTGCTTTATTCGGTGAGGGGAGAGAGCAGAAGGGTGACGTAGAGGAGGGATCTCAGCTCAGATAGTGCCGTGGTCGTGGGTTCGAACCCTAGCCCCCCCAGTCTTGTAATGACACAAAAATGTTATCTATTAAAATATTAGCTTGTTAAATTGCACATTAATCGTTTGCTTGGGGGGTTAAGTTTCTTAACCGCATTTACAAATCTTGTAATCTTGAAATTAGTAAAACCTCATTGGCAATATTTTTGTTAAAATATTTACAAAATAGCAATAGAAATGAGATATAGAAGACTGAAATACCTGTTGAAACGGACTTATTTGTAGTTTTTGCAGTGTGTATCGCTGGACATTTGGCCACCCTACGGATGTTGCCCCCTGTCTCACGGTGAGGCACCCTCTCGAGCCTCATTGAGCTGAGGATAAAGTTTCAGGTTCAGCTGCTCTACAGCGCAGTTCAGAAATTCAGCATGGTGTCTACACTACAGGGATTAGCAACAGGTTAAAAAGGCAACCGCAAAGAATTCATTCCCCAGAGTGTTTGGCCAATCATTGCCTTGTAGATGTGAGATGAATATCTTTACTGCTTGGCACTATAATACCCATATAATATGGTTACTGTTGTCGCTGCTGTTATTATTTCATTCAAGGAATGTGATAAAGACGCACGGCACATTGCGGAGTGAATACAATATCCTACAGAAATCTAAAATTGCAAATAACATTTCGGCGCAACTACATGATGAACACCAGTTATAATGGAAAATGTTATGAAAATGCTGCAAAATTTGGTTTCGGCTCAGATAATGCGTTTTTTACTAAAAAATAAATATATTCTATTTTAGAAAGCGAGGTGATAAGCCTTCACTGCAGGGAATGTGTGCTGTGACTCTAAAACAAAAGGAACCAGAGAGGGGGAGAGGGAGAGAGAGGGAAAGAGAGAGCGGGAGAGAGAGAGAGAGAGGGAGAGAGAGAGAGAGAGAGCGGGAGAGGGAGAGAGGGAGGGAGGGAGGGAGGGAGAGAGAGCGGGAGCGGGAGAGAGAGGGAGAGAGAAGGAGAGAGAGAGAGAGAGAGAGACCTGGAGAGAGAGGGAGAGAGAGGGAGAGAGGGAGAGGGAGAGAGAGAGAGAGCGAGAGAGGTTGTTTAATTACACACCTCTCCACTGTTTGCGCAGTGCCTTCCCCTTTCTGTCCGGGGCTTAATAACTGACACGGCCTCCCTACAAGATGTCCGCCCGTAATGGGGCATGTTTGATCTGGTGTCGGGGTCTCCGGGGGCGCTATGGTAACGAGCGGGAACCTCGCTGCTCGGAGCGCTGAGAGACCGGGTCCCCGGGGGAGACACAGCCGCCTTCACGTTCATCCCGTTACACGCGTGTGGTACTTCCTCTTTTTAAAGCCAGCCGCGGGGTGGCCGGATGGACCCGGCCTGCTCCGTCTGGTTCTGCCGGGTCAGAGATAACGCTGGGAACCCCGCTTTGGGTCTCAGCGCCAGCTCCATCGGGCTGAACGAGGGCCGAGGGAGCTTCTGGAACAGGGTCGGGCTGGATGTCTGTGGAACGCTGCGGAGCAGCCGATGAAACTCTTGTACGGGTGATGGTATAGTTTAATAGGTTAAAGCCTTGCTTGTAACCTTAAGGTTGTCGGTTCAAATCCCAAGTCAGATACTCTCCTTGTTCCCTTGAAAGTATGTATTCTGAATTGCTTCAGTATGTATCGCATTGTATAGAAGAACACTATGTCAAAATGATGCCAAACGTTGTGTAAATTGCTCTGCCGAAGAGCACCTGTTAAATGTAATAAAATGTGTCAGGCCGTCTCCTTTCAAAATATTAATGGTGGTGCTCGCCTTGAGCACAAAGTAAGGAGTAAGAAACAGGGTTGTTCATACAGCACTCACAGGCAGATGGTCTTATCATGAAACCGCCTAACTGTTGTTATCGGCAAGAAGATCAAATCAAATCAATTCTATTTGTATAGCACTTTTTACAGAATACAGTCAGAAGGCGCTTTACAGAGTAGCAGAAAAATAAACAAAAAGAGAGCAGGGATAAAACCGCCAACTAGCAAGGGTATCGAGGAAAAATGGTAGTGAGAAAAAACTCCCCCGATGGGAAGAAAGCTGGGGTTCAGCCTGCCGTGGCCGGCGTGCTGTCGGAGCTGCAGACGGTAAACAGGCGGGTGAAGCAGAGGTCCGGATAAAAGAGGGTGTAGCGTACGGTTCAGGGAGGCAGGGTGCGGGACGGGGATCTCTTCACAGCTCCGTATGACCGCTGTCTGTTCCCCCGCATGAGCGGCCATGATGGGCCCTGCTCCTCCTGACACGTCTGCTCTGACCTCCCTGTCACCCCTCAGGAACAGCGGATCGCCTGCGGGTCCCATTTGAGGGTCGGTGGGGAGGTGGGATATCCCGAGGACTGTTTGTGCCCTACCCCCCCCCCACTCATGGCTACAGCAGTCCATTAAACTGTCATCTCTATTCCCGCTGACAGAACTGTCACCCGCCCCTCCTCCATCCTCCGTCACTGTCTTCCACAGAAAAAATGACAAAACCCCCCCACACACACTCACACACTCACACATCCGCAGTCTGGCCTTTTCCGAGCCGGGCGGTGTCACAGGGGAGTGGAAATGGAGGGCAGGAAGGATAGATAAAGAATAAATAAAAAGGAGGAAGAGATGAGAGAAAGAGAAACTCTCCAGTCCCGAGTGCAATCATAAGGCGGTTACCCAGGTTCCTGCTCTCTGACCTCAGAGAAGGCTTTCTGCCGCGCGCCACAGAGAGGAGGACGGGACGGATGAAAGGTGGGAGAGATAGCGGGATGCTGGGAGGTGGTGTGGGGGCCCCTCCTGTACCCTCCCTCTCTTTCCCTCTCCCTTTTTCTCTTTCTTTCTCTCTCTGTCAGACTGTCACACACACCCTCATTCTATCTCTTTCCACCATCTCTTTCTCTCTTACTCTCTTACACACACACCCCCCTCCCTTTCTCTCTCTTTATCTCTCACTCTCTCTCATACACACACCCTCTCTCTCTATCTCTTCCCCCCTCTCTCTCTTTCACTCTCTCTCTCTATCTCTCTCTCTCACACACACACACACACACACACACACACACACACACACACACACACCCTCTCTTTTGGTCAGACTTATCCAAGCCTGTGTAGAAGCAGCTACCCCCGGTCAAACTCATACCTTGGTCACAGCTTTGAGGTACAGAATAAAATTTTAAAAAAGAGAGAAAAAGAAATGATTTCAAAAGTTTAGAGAATAGTATTTTCAGACAGCTTGGAGAAGGTTGAGGGCTTTAGAGTTCGTCTGTGGCTTCTTTTATAATAACAGAAGTGTGAGTTTTTCTCGAGGGGAGCAATTTTCTTCCTCCTGTTTTGAATTCCCAGCTCTGTTGTGTTCTCTCATCCTCGCTGTGCCACCTGAGAGAGCTCCAGGTAAAATGTTTGCTCTCCTCTGATATACTTATGAGCTGCTTGACTGCCTTACACATGAGAGCATACAGAGTATTACAAGTACTACAAGGGCGCTGTACCCTTTCAGAGAGTCGTGTGGCTGTCCATGGCTGATGTAGTACAATGGCTGAGCACAGGGCTCGTATCCTGAATGTTGTAGGTTTTGTTTCCCCGGTCTTGTTACCTGAATGCCGCTGGTTTTATTCACAATGTAGGACTCGGTTGTTGTACCCTTGAGTTGGGTCCTTAACCTGAATTGCTCCTGCTGGTTTAAATGGATACTGCTAAAGACTCTCTGGATAAGAGTCTGCTAACTGGCAGCAATTTAAGTGTAATGTACTGGTAGCCTGTGGGTGACATCTCAGCAATGGTAACCATAGGTGGAAAACCCAAGTTCAGAAAGTAAAAGTCTGGCCCAGCGTTTTTATTAATTTGCTAATTAACACAGTTCTTCAGCCAGGAGGTAGAATTAATGACTGAAATCAGCTGGCAGAATTCATGGCTGGATGAAACGCGTGCCAGAAGGTTTACTTTCTTACCCCTGGACTTTCCACCTCTGACGGTAACCCTAGGCCTACCCTACCGGCATGCAATGAGACCAGTGGTGTCCTGTCTGTGTGGATCCTGCCCGTTACAGCTGGGCGATGCCGCTTCAGGGCCGTTCTCCCTGCAGATCTGGGAGCCTGTCACATCCCACTGTCAACTAACTCATGTCGCCTTAGACTTTAAAGTACCTGCAGACAGGAAACATATTTATTATGCATCAGCACAGCTGTGTTCAAGCCAGCAGCTGCCTTGTGAGTGTGTCAAACAACAGCTATGCATATGTAGTTTCGCTAATGGCAGTCCGTCGACATGAACGGGACGGTGCTTCCAGTTGTACGTGTCTGGTGAAACTGGCTGGTTTTTGGTTCCTGTTGGTTAGCAACTGTACCACTGTGAGTGGCTGTGGACACCGTTCCTACTCTTATCTATTTATATGGTAATACATATGATACACAAGCTTGCTGTGAGAATATTTTTTTATGAATAGGAAGTGGAAAATTATTGCACCATTTTTTAAATGGAAAAGCTCCTGTTGCCCTGTGAAAAAGTGCCCTGGTCTTGAGGGTTCACTGTGCTTGTGGATCTCATTGAAGCCTGTTAGGCACGGTTTGGCTGTCCCGTTCGGTTAGTGACAAATTCTCCCCTGATCTTAAACGCTCAGACTTTGCAGACACACTTTGGAGCGAATAGAATGAAAACTAAGCTACTATAGCTTTCATTTTTAATTATTTGCTGGGTTTTATACTACAAACGAAAGTCCTTTTTGTTCATTTTTTTTACTTGTTTAATCTGCAGGTTTTTAGCAAAGGTGAAAATTCTATTCTCTTACTCCTCAATCCCACACATATATAAAAGAAAATATGATTTAATAACTGTGTCTGAAGGTCTGAATTTAAGCTCTTTACAGGACGGGGGAACGGATGCGTTCTGCTCACCCTCATTCAAAGCCAAACTTACATTTTTGATGTACGACACATTGATTCGGCCCTCGACCCGTGTGCCCACCACGAGGAAAGATTCAATTTGCTCTCCCTCATTTCCTTTCACACGCCTGCCGGTGTGATTCCTGGCTCAGAGTCTCATCCGTTAAAGCAGTTTCTGTGCAGTGCAGTTCTATTAATTAATAAATAAACTAACAAATTAATTAGCACCAGAACCACTCGAGCATAAGCTTGCTTACTCCTCTC
>NC_083774.1:5894463-6006963 GCF_963514075.1 Conger conger | reverse complement strand
TCCATTTCAAATGAAAGGATAAGGGCAGATTTAAATTTAGATGGCCAAATAAAAACGCGCCCACCTTCGTCTTGCGCCACTGAAACCGAACGTCTTCTTTGAGACCGCTACGCACGGAGACCGAAAGCCTCGCATTTCTCTGAGCTATCAGCTACAAAAGTGCACTTATCTTATCTTGGCGAAGTTGGAACGACAAGAGGAAGCTGTAGCAGAACGCGCTCGTCTCCGTGCGCTCTCTGCGGGAGGCCTCCGAACATCACATCCCCGAAAACTCGCTCTTTGAGGTCACACGGCGTAAAGCAAACGGGAAGACACTTCGTGTAATTCATTCATCTCCCCTGCCACGTCCACACACGCCACATCGAAAATAAAGAAATGTTATTTCTCCCCCCCCCCCCCCGCCTATCCCTTCTTACCCACTAATATCTTGTTCTTTTCAAACTCGGCAAACGCAATTAGCACTGGGTGAGAGACTTTTTGTTCGGGAGGTTTTTAATTTGGAATCTCAAAAAAAAAAAAAAGGATTTTTTGAGACATTTGCAATAACCCTTTTTTGGAAACCCTGCAGAGAGACTAATGTATTCAATATCCAGTGGCACATTACTTGTGAGTGCAGGATAATGAGTATGTGGTCATATTCATCTGGTGTGCCGACATTCTTGTTCTTTCATCTCAAGGTGTCTTCAGAAACTCAGCGTGCTATTCTAGCTGGGAATTTCCTGGGACAGATGCCTGATTGATCATCACTTCCTGGTACAATGAAGATGATTATGGTAATGCACCACACTCTCAGTGTGTTAATCTGTTGTGGCCAAATGTTGCATAATTTAACGCATGTACAGTACTCCACTGATCAAAAGTCTCTGCTTGCTGTGGCTTAAAAGGGGAAAAATTGTTTGATATGTTTGATGATGAATATGGATAGAAATTAAGTCGTGCTGGCATGCTGGAAAGAAACTTGGTGTGCCCATTGCAAATAGAGCCTTAACAAGCATTTTAGTCTTGTAATGAGAGTTAACACATCTTTTTTATTTATTTATTTATTTATTTATTTATTTATTTATTTATTTATTTTGCTCAAGTAGGAAATATTATCTTTTTTAAAAGTTTTTTGCAAATCTTGAAATGAGTCTCGCCGAATTGTCAGTAGTTTTGTCTTTCTTGGAAAAAAAAAATAATAATAAATGGAGACAAGATTTTAGTCTAAACATACAGTAAGACTAAAATAATTAATTTTTGTGTTTTTGCAGAATGTCATCGACACTCTCCGTTAATCTTAACCTCCGCCTCACGGCTCCGTGCTTCTCAATTTCCTATTCTAACTGGGAGCCGAATTCTTGGTGTTTGAAGTCGTTGTCTGTGCAGGTTTTATAATTCATGTTTCGCGATGTATCGCATCCTGATGGATTGGTGGCAGGCCCAAGGAGAAGAAGAAGAGTGGAGCTTTCAGAAGTGTGGTGCATAGATCCCTTTTTAACGGGCCGTTGCTCCAGAATCTCCCAGAAATGTTTGATCGGGTTCAAATCTGGTGATGGTGAAAACCGTGACGTGAGATTGCCGTCATTGCCCTCTGCATGGAGCACCATGCCTTCAGCACTCGACCTCCTGCCAAACGTGCCCTGAAAACCACACCTCTTTCAAATATATCACTGTCTGAAAATCTCCTGATGAAATTCTGTATACGGTGGGGTCCAAAAGTCTGAGGCCGAGAATCAAAATGCTTCAATTTTGCATTCTTTTCTTATTTAATACAACTTTTTAGTGACAAATTATATTATCAGCATAATAATGTGAAAAGCTCAATCTTTGAGAAATGTGCATGAATTTCTGAATTTCTGAATTTCTTAGTAATGGTAAAAGGTTGGCATTTATATAGCGCCTTTATCCAAAGTGCTGTACAATTGATGCTTTCACTCATTCACCCATTCTTACACACACTCACACACCAACGGCAGTTGGCTGCCATGCAAGGCACTGACCAGCTCGTCAGGAGCATTTGGGGGTTAGGTGTCTTGCTCAGGGACACTTCGGCACAGCCCGGGCGGGGGATCGAACCGGCAACCCTCCGACTGCCAGTCCCCTTTTGCTTTAATGACAGTGTGCTCCTGGGCTTGCATGGGCTCCACAAATTGGTGCAAGGCCTGATGATTCATCTTATCCCAGCATTATTTAACAGTGTTCCAAAGATAATTTTGTGATGTTACTGAATGCTTGGCTCTTCAAGAGTCCCCATAAATGTTCAATGGGGTTGAGGTCAGGTGATTGTGGATTGTGTAGCACTCCTTGCTCTTCTTTGGTCTTCGAGTAGTTCTTGCAAAGCTTTGAAGTAACTTCAACTTGATTAACATTTTTCAAAATCATAAATCTTTCTGTTTATTTTCATGATTACATGAAAAAAAAAAAAACATACTTTTGTGACTTTTGGAACCCACTGTACTTAAATGTTCATAGAGCACTTTGTGTAGAAGTATAACCTAAACAGTGATATATATTTATGTATTTGTGTAATTGTATTCCGCGTGAACAACGTCTTTTTAGTAATCCTCCTGTACAGGACTGAATGAGTAAATGTGTCAGGTGTGCATAGTGGCTGCTGTGGCTTACTGTCACAGATCCACACATTTAGACCCATAGCTTGGGATGTAATGGGACGGAATAATACTAATTAACATGCCACACGCCATGCAATGCAGGCCAACAGGCCGAAATGATGCAATGAACGGAATGCGGTAATTAGTGCCAGAACATTAAAACATTAGAATAAATTTTTGCTGAAGCTAAATCTGAAAAATAAGCATTGGAATGATGGTGTGCTGTACAGTGCAGATGTTGGCTCAGAGCTGGTAAGGGCTGTCCTTATTGTAGAGGATAAAGGACCTCAGTCTTATTCCTGATGGCAAGATCTCAACGGGCCGCTTCAGGGCATTGTGTGGGAAGAAACACTGTACTTTCCCCTTTCTTGGCTCTAGCTTTTTTTCCACGGTTCTCTGTTCTGTTGTCTCGCTGTGATCTTGCTCCTCCGTCACGTTGCCCTCTCCAGCTTAGTTTGTTGTATGTTATTTTGAGAGACAAACCGAGCTGTTAGGCTGAAGGTCAGGGCTGGTTCCATGGAGCCGGTGCAGGATGTTTGCAGTACTGACTGATTGACTGACAGTTTCCTGAGTTTGGGCATGCCGGACAGTCTTGATTGACATTTGGCATGCACTCGATGACAATTGGCTCCATGAAGTCAGTTTGTAGTCTGAAATGGTGCCCAGATATTTAAACTCCTCAGCTATTCATCTATGTATTTCCTTTTGCTCCAAGGGTATGGTGTCTCAGGAGGGACAATGTTCTCGTGAAGTCCATGACCATTCTTTTGTCTTGTATATATATACAGATTTTTTGATATATGAACTTGAGAACTTGAGAAATGGATGATGCCCTTACACGCTGCCCTGGGTATTGTAATGTTAATGCTCCATTACGAATTGACAGGCCTGGAAAGATGTTCCTCTCGGAGACGGTCGCTGAAACGCGGAGGTTAAAAGGTACCCGGGCGAACTATCGATAACTGTCACTGTGGCATTGTGGGAATTCCCTGATGGGTGCTGGAGGACTGGAGGCCTTTGCGTCATCTGATTCCCCCCCCCCCCCCCTCCCTCTCTTAATAAGGACGGGGCTGAGAGCTGGACTCCCGCTTCCTGCTGTTATGAGCCTGTCCTGCTGGGCTTCAGAGCGACTCACTGAACTGGCACCGCAAAACTACATCTTCCCCTGATTGTGCTGAAATGGTGCACTTAAGATACATATGAGGGGAAGAGTGTGGGAAAGGAAATGTGTGTGTGCGCGTGTGCGAGCGTGTGTGTGTGTATGCGTGCATGTGTGTGTGTGTGTGTGTGTGCATGTGAGATAGAGAGAGCTCTTTTGGCTGACTCTGTATTTTTCGATTATAATCATTAGCAGCTCGATCACGGATGGTTTAACATTAGGGCACCGGATCGGCCGTTCTCCATAATCGATCAATATTTCACTGCGCTGAGGTCGCAGGGAACATGTTAAAAGGTAGATTCGGTAAGAACAGCCCCATTAGCACCGGAATATGGACATCTGATACTCCATTCATTTTTGTTAAATAATATGAGGTCATTTGTAACTGAGACATCAGCACTAAGTGACAATCGTCGCTTCTTGTGATACATGGCTTATTAGAAAAAAAAGAAAAAAAAAACACATTACACTCTGAATAAATAAATAAACAAATAAATATTACCATTTGGGAAATCTGAACTGAGCTGAAGGCAAACAGATTTGATTCATTTTCTGCTTGACTGGCACGCCTGGGCTTTCACTCTCAAACTAAATTAGAAAAGTACAGATCTGAAAAACATGATGTTGGGGTTTTAAAGCCGGGCGGTCAGCGGTGTAAATCCATTTGCTTTACACCGCTCTGACATTTATTTATTTATTGCCCTCCCCCTACACCCCCCCCCCCCCCCTTGACAAAATATTCTCCACAACACACACAATATATACTGTATCTTCAACCACAACACTTCAACTTATGATCTGGTCTTGAAATGATTTGCTTCAGTCCAGTTTTTATTCCATAAATAATGAAACACTGTGAACCTCACGTAGTCCGTAAGCCATTTGCAGCTTCTAGAATAGTTCTAGAATAGTACTATATACTGTACACGCTTCACAATAGCGCACAGTAATGACTTACTCATACAACTTCTAAGTGAGCTTTAAATGTGATCATTCTTATTTAACAAATTACCATACCGTTTCCTCCTGTGTTTTACATTTTGATGGTCATATTTATATACTATATAATATATATTTTTTATATAGTTATATTCTCTAATGGTGGCACGGTTGGTGCCGTGGGTAGCACTGCTGCCTCACAGCAAGGAGGTCCTGGGTTCGAATCCCCGTCGGCCGGGGCCTCTCTGTGTGGAGTTTGCGTGGGTTTCCTCTGGGTACGCCGGGTACTCCGGTTTCCTCCCACAGTCCAAAGACATGCAGGTTAGGCTGATTGGAGAGTCTAAATTGCCCATAGGTATGAGTGTGTGAGTGAATGGTGTGTGTGCCCTGCGATGGACTGGCGACCTGTCCAGGGTGTATTCCTGCCTTTCGCCCAATGTATGCTGGGACGGGCTCCAGCCCCCCTGCGGCCCTGTTCATGATAAGCGGGTTAAGATAATGGATGGATGGATGGATGGATATTTTCTCATTTGTGAGACGTGTCCGTGGGTCTTAGAAAGCCACGACAGAAATGACACGTGGTGCGGTTTCTTTTTCTTAACAGCGTACAGACAGTCCCACTCTAGACCAGAGCAGGACCGCATATACTGTGATTTAGCACCCAGGGTTTTTCTGTGAATGCCATGGAAGCTGTGGGCCAGCAGTGTGGCGCATCATTTCTGGGTCTTACAGGAGATACAGGAGGCTGATATCCGCGGTGTGCCGCACACTGCTACAGCACATCCACTTATGTGGCCTAAAAGGAACAGCCTTGCTGTATTCACTATCTACCCTCTCATAACCCAGAGCTTTAGCTGGCTATGAGCGTTTAGCCTTTGCCTGAGAGAGAGGGGGTGAAAGAAGGCTTAAAAATAAAAGTGTGTGTGTGTGTGTGTGTGTGTGTGTGTGGGTGGGGAGGCCACTCACTGCAGCATTTAATACTGTTCCTGGTCTGAGCCCGAGGTGCGGCACTATTGGATTTCCTGTGTGTTTTAACTCTGCCACAAGCCCTTCCCAAGCTCTGGCAAATCCCGAGGTTTTTCAACGGGAACGCCGAGTCTGTATCCATGCAGCGGGGGGGGGGGCGGGCGGGCGGGAGGGGAAGGGGTCCAGGGTTCGAGAGGCTCTCCACGCCCCGGTCTTAGGTGGCGTGATGTTGATTCATTATTCAGCGACTCGTTCACAGCGGACCGTTGTTCCCTGTCCCTGTGTCGTGTTTTGCGGTGCTTTCTGCCACAGTTTGCCGATTATGTATTTGAGGTTTGTATTCTGCTTGCGATTGTTGTGTCAGCTTGTGATGATGAAAGGCATAATTAGCTTTACAAAAAAAACCTTTCAGTCGTGAAGGATTTGGCAACAAAGACAGAAAACAGGGATTAATTTGTACAACGACCTCCGTACCTGCGTGGACTGCAGAGGAACACACACGCACGCACACACACACACACACACACACACACACACTCTTCCCCCCAAATACAATCCCTCTCTCTTCTCTCTCTCTCCCTCTCTCCCTCTCCCTCTCCCTCTCCTGTACACATAAATCACGCACAGTGAAACTGTTAAACTCACTGATTGATTTGAACACACACTCACACAAACACAAACACACAATACGTGTTTGTGAGATTATTGTTAACAGTTATTGTTAAAATGATTCTATGAACAGTTTCAGATTGCCATCATTTATTTGTTTATTATGGATTGTTAATGAGAAATAATTACAGGGGATTTTGAACGCAATATTGCCCCAATACTATCTGCCCAGCAGGGGTCACTGTGACACAGGTTGGGAGGGCCCATGTCTGGTGGCCTCCTGTCATTTTTTTCAAATATCTGCTCTGGGATCTTCTGTAATAGTTACCGGGAATTAGATGATACAGTGTATTTACATTTTGTACCTTGAAACTATTTTGCTGACAGACTCATCCTGAGTAGCGTACACAGATTGCATCTTTACACACTCTGTTTACAGATGGGAAGCCAACCCACAAGCGTTGAGTTGCAAGCCCAGTTACCTGACTATTGTGCAATTCTACCAAGCTTTGGTAAGAGTGTAGTCCAGTTAACCCTTGAGGTGCATATACCACTGTGATGCAGTGAGTCTATGGGGCAGTGTCACTGTGTTTCAGTGAGTCTATGGTGCAGTGTTGCTATGTTTCAGTGACTCTATGGGGCTGTGTTGCTATGGTGCAGTGAGTCTGGTTCAGTGTCACTATGGTGCAGTGTTGCTATGGTGCAGTGCATCTATGGTACAGTGAGTCTACATTTTAGTCATTTACATTTTAGTCATTTGGCAGATGCTTTCAATCCAAAGTGACTTGAAAGTGCATGGGTTCTTCCACAAGTTAAAGCATCACATCCATAACTAGTAAAATACACATGAAGTGCTGTGTGGCTATGGTACAGTGAGTCTATGGTACAGTGAGTCTATGGTGCAGTGTTACTATGTTTCAGTGACTCTATGGTGCAGTGAGTCTATGGTGCAGTGTTACTATGTTTCAGTGAGTCTATGGTGCAGTGTTACTATGTTTCAGTGAGTCTATGGTGCAATGTTACTATGTTTCAGTTAGTCTATGGTGCAGTTAGTCTATGGTGCAGTTAGTCTATGGTGCAGTGAGTCTATGGTGCAGTGTTACTATGTTTCAGTGAGTCTATGGTGCAGTGAGTCTATGGTGCAGTGAGTCTATGGTGCAGTGTTACTATGTTTCAGTGAGTCTATGGTGCAGTGTTACTATGTTTCAGTGAGTCTATGGTGCAGTGTTACTATGTTTCAGTGAGTCTATGGTGCAGTGTTACTATGTTTCAGTGAGTCTATGGTGCAGTGTTACTATGTTTTAGTTAGTCTATGTTTCAGTGAGTCTATGGTGCAGTGTTACTATGTTTTAGTTAGTCTATGTTTCAGTGAGTCTATGGTACAGTGAGTCTATGGTGCAGTGAGTCTATGGTGCAGTGAGTCTATGGTGCAGTGAGTCTATGGTGCAGTGAGTCTATGGTGCAGTGTTACTATGTTTCAGTTAGTCTATGGTACAGTGAGTCTATGGTGCAGTGTTACTATGTTTCAGTTAGTCTATGGTGCAGTGTGTCTATGGTACAGTGTCACCGTGTTTCAGTGAGTCTATGTTTCAGTTAGTCTATGGTGCAGTATTACTATGTTTCAGTTAGTCTATGGTGCAGTTAGTCTATGGTGCAGTGAGTCTGTCGTGCAGTCCATCTATGGTACAGTGAGTCTATGGTGCAGTGTTGCTATGGTGCAGTGAGTCTGGTTCTGTGTTACTATGGTGCAGTGTAAATATGGTGAGAAAGTATCAGCGAGACTGGTGCAATCAGTCTGAGTGCATCTATGGTGCACTGAGTCTATCATGCAGTGTGTTTATGGTGCAGTGTTACTCTACTGTAGTGGGTCTGTGTTTCAGTGAGTCTATGGTGCAGTGAATATAGGCTGTTAATAGGCTGTAGTGCAGTTGGTCTGCAATTGAAACTGTACTTCCCTCGAGGGTCTTTCAGTGCACTTATCCCTGGTTATGGGTATGCTGCACTTTGCACTTTGCTGTACGTCGCTCTGGACAAGAGCGTCTCCCAAATGCCATTAATGTAATGTAATGTAATGGTCTGTGGTGCAGTGAGTATACAGGAGTACTGTGATCTCAATGGGAATGACCGCTTAAATTGAGAAATCTATGCGTATGCAACTTGGTATTGTGCCTAACATGGCTGCTCTTCTGTTCACAGTTGTACAGGTGTGTACTTAAAATAATTGACGTGTTTGAAACTGAGTGAACACTGTCGAACATGGCAGTACCCACCAGCACCGTGTGCCGTGGAGGAGCAAATGAAATCAAAATGAAAAGAAACCACACATTGAATTTTAAAAAGTGAATTCATCTGGACAGAAAAGAAAGGAAGTACACACCGTACGCGAGGCTGTAACAGAACGTACAGCATGCAGATAGTTTCATTGGGCTTATTTGCATATCAGAGGAAGCAGTGGGCTCTGCTGCTTCACTGTGTGCCGATGGGTAATGAATTAACTCTGGGCGGCATCCACATTCTGAGCCAGGAATAAGCTGCATACTAACAAAGAGTTCTTTCAGACTTTTATAAATAAATAAAAATAATAATAATAATAATAATAATAATAATAATGATAATCTTTTTATTTTATTTATTTGTTTAAAGGGCGGCACGGGTGGTGCAGTGGGTAGCACTGCCGCCTCACAGTGTGTGTGAGTGTGTGAGTGTGTGAGTGTGTGGGTGTGTGAGTGTGTGAGTGTGTGAGTGTGTGCCCTGCGATGGACTGCCGCCCTATCCAGGGTGTATTCCTGCCTACACACACTCACACACACACACACGTACATGCTTGCACACACACACACACACACACACTCACACACACACGTACATGCTTGCACACACACACACACTCACACACACACACACGTACATGCTTGCACACACACACACACACTCACACACACACACGTACATGCTTGCACACACACACACACACACACACACGCACATGCTTGCACACACACACACACACACACTCACACACACACGTGCATGCTTACACACACACACACACACACGCACACACAACACACACACACACACACATTACATTACATTACATTACGTGGCATTTAGCAGACGCTCTTATCCAGAGCGATGTACAACAAAGCGCAAATCAATCACAAGAACAAGTGCAAAAGTAGACCTGAGAGGACAGTACAGTTCCGAGTCCTAGTGTAAACATACAGAAAATCAGAACCCTTGAAGAGTACAATCAACATTCAAACTAGCATACCACTGTTGGCAGCTAGAATACAACAACAGCCAATAAAAACAACAATACCTATACAAGTAACGATATCTATACATAAGTGCCATTACGGTCTAAGGCTAATCACAGTGATTGTGAGTTGGGGAGGGAAAGGTGTAGCCTGAAGAGATGGGTCTTCAGTCTGCGCTTGAAGGAGGTCAGAGACTCTGCCGTTCTGACATTCACCGGGACACACACACACACATGCAAACACACACACACACACACACACACACACACACACACACATACATGCTTGCACACACACACACACACACACACACACACACACACACTCTTGCCTTTTTCACCCTGCCCCATGTTGGAAGTGGTCCAGGCTGGACACAGGGTTTATCTTTGCTCTAAGTACCCAGCCTGTGGAGGAGCCCAAATCCGCGTGCTTGCTGGAGCAAAAATACAAAAATAAGAGCACTGAGTGTTTCCCAGAGTTTAGTCTTTGAAATTGAGTTTTTTTCCCCTCTCCTTTCTGCCTATCGTTCTTAGCGGCTGAGGGATTTCTCCAGTCTTGGCACCGGGACTTAAGAATACTTCCCCTCTTCATATTGAGCTGAATGTAGTGTAGATTGCAGAGGCTGGGGACGGGGTGTATGTGTGTGTTTGTGTGTGTGTGTGTGTGTGTGTATGTGTGCGTGTGTGTCTGTGTGTGTGTGTGTGTGTGTCTGTGTGTGTGTGTGTGTCTGTGTGTGTGTGTTTGTGTGTGTGTGTGTGTGGTGGTGGGGGGCTCTACTGAGGCGCTTGCCGTCAGCTATCTCTTTTATGCAGCTGAATCTGCCAGAGGGCCAGGGCTTATGGGTAAGAGTCTCACAGAGCCTGCCCCCCCCCCCCCCCCTCCCCCCCCCCCCCGCACACCTCGGAGTGCAGAAAGCACCTGATGGAATGGGCTGAGGGTGGGTGGCGGGGGGGGGGGGAGGGTGAGGATGTTGCGGTCGGTTGGCGAGCCTTCATCAGCCCGTTTTTCAGGCACCGCTGGGGACCCCGGTGCACCGGTAGACCTGTCCAGCCTCAGACCAGCCATGCAGCCCAGAGAAGGGCCTGCGAGGGGAGATTACCTCCTGCTTCATTTATGAATGTATTAGGTTTTAAGAGCAATTTTACACGGTGTTTTACATAGTCTAGGGTTCAGGTTTTTATGTGTGATCGCGCTAGCCCTGGGAACCGGTCTTCCCTGGAGGGTTTTCAGCGCACTTGTCCCTGGTTATGATCTGCACTTCATTGTACCGCGGTATAAGATAAGAGCATCTGCCAAATGACTGTAATGTAATGTAATGTAAGTGTACTTAAGGCTCTGTCTCAGTGAACCAGTGAAAAATATATTACAATAATTAGACAATGGAGGCCTTTCAATTCATTCTGTGTCATTATTATTATTATTGTTATTGTTATTGTTATTATGAAAAAAAATACTTGACAAAAAAAGATGGTTAAATTAATTTTGATGATCTTTTGATGATGAAGAGGCACTCCACGTGCGCACACACACACACACACACACACACATGCACACACACCTAAACTAGCGGAGGTTACATTCCTAGGTAAGGGTGAGAAGTGTGCTGATATCTTCATAAGCCCAGCCCAGTTTCGAAGGCCGCTCTGCTGCTGCTAAAAGAAAGGATTATTTGCTGAATTATTATATTAGTTATGCCAGACTGAAGGAATCTGAGTGCCGTTTGGTGGTGAAAGATTCTCGAGCGCTCCGACATTGTTTATGGCGCCGGTAATTAAAGATGGGAATGGCAGTATGCATTCTCTCTGAGCGAGACGGAGACAGGGCAGTACACACTCAGAGTGAGAGGGGGCAGTACACACTCTGAGTGAGACAGGGCAGTACACCCTCAGAGTGAGAGGGGGCAGTACACACTCAGAGTGAGAGGGGGCAGTACACACTCAGAGTGAGAGGGGCAGTACACACTCAGAGTGAGAGGGGGCAGTACACACTCAGAGCTCAGAGTGAGAGGGGGCAGTACACACTCAGAGTGAGACAGGGCAGTACACACTCAGAGTGAGAGGGGGCAGTACACACTCAGAGTGAGACAGGGCAGTACACACTCAGAGTGAGAGGGGGCAGTACACACTCAGAGTGAGACAGGGCAGTACACACTCAGAGTGAGACAGGGCAGTACACACTCAGAGTGAGAGGGGCAGTACACACTCAGAGTGAGACGGGGCAGTACACACTCAGAGTGAGAGGGGCAGTACACACTCAGAGTGAGAGGGGGCAGTACACACTCAGAGTGAGAGGGGGTAGTACACACTCAGAGTGAGAGGGGCAGTACACACTCAGAGTGAGAGGGGGCAGTACACACTCAGAGTGAGAGGGGGCAGTACACACTCAGAGTGAGAGGGGGCAGTACACACTCAGAGTGAGACGGGGCAGTACACACTCAGAGTGAGAGGGGGCAGTACACACTCAGAGTGAGAGGGGGCAGTACACACTCAGAGTGAGAGGGGGCAGTACACACTCAGAGTGAGAGGGGCAGTACACACTCAGAGTGAGAGGGGGCAGTACACACTCAGAGTGAGACAGGGCAGTACACACTCAGAGTGAGACAGGGCAGTACACACTCAGAGTGAGACAGGGCAGTACACACTCAGAGTGAGAGGGGGCAGTACACACTCAGAGTGAGAGGGGGCAGTACACACTCAGAGTGAGAGGGGGCAGTACACACTCAGAGTGAGACAGGGCAGTACACAATCAGAGTGAGAGGGGGCAGTACACACTCAGAGTGAGAGGGGGCAGTACACACTCAGAGTGAGACAGGGCAGTACACATTCAGAGTGAGACAGGGCAGTACACACTCAGAGTGAGAGGGGCAGTACACACTCAGAGTGAGAGGGGGCAGTACACACTCAGAGTGAGAGGGGGCAGTACACACTCAGAGTGAGAGGGGGCAGTACACACTCAGAGTGAGAGGGGCAGTACACACTCAGAGTGAGAGGGGGCAGTACACACTCAGAGTGAGACAGGGCAGTACACACTCAGAGTGAGAGGGGGCAGTACACACTCAGAGTGAGACAGGGCAGTACACACTCAGAGTGAGAGGGGGCAGTACACACTCAGAGTGAGAGGGGCCAGTACACACTCAGAGTGAGAGGGGGCAGTACACACTCAGAGTGAGAGGGGCAGTACACACTCAGAGTGAGAGGGGCAGTACACACTCAGAGTGAGAGGGGGCAGTACACACTCAGAGTGAGAGGGGCAGTACACACTCAGAGTGAGAGGGGGCAGTACACACTCAGAGTGAGAGGGGGCAGTACACACTCAGAGTGAGACAGGGCAGTACACACTCAGAGTGAGAGGGGGCAGTACACACTCAGAGTGAGACAGGGCAGTACACACTCAGAGTGAGGGGGGCAGTACACCCTCAGAGTGAGAGGGGCAGTACACACTCAGAGTGAGAGGGGGCAGTACACACTCAGAGTGAGAGGGGCAGTACACACTCAGAGTGAGAGGGGGCAGTACACACTCAGAGTGAGAGGGGGCAGTACACACTCAGAGTGAGACAGGGCAGTACACACTCAGAGTGAGAGGGGGCAGTACACACTCAGAGTGAGACAGGGCAGTACACACTCAGAGTGAGAGGGGCAGTACACACTCAGAGTGAGACAGGGCAGTACACACTCAGAGTGAGAGGGGGCAGTACACACTCAGAGTGAGAGGGGCAGTACACACTCAGAGTGAGAGGGGGCAGTACACACTCAGAGTGAGACAGGGCAGTACACACTCAGAGTGAGAGGGGGCAGTACACACTCAGAGTGAGAGGGGGCAGTACACACTCAGAGTGAGACAGGGCAGTACACACTCAGAGTGAGAGGGGCAGTACACACTCAGAGTGAGAGGGGGCAGTACACACTCAGAGTGAGAGGGGGTAGTACACACTCAGAGTGAGAGGGGCAGTACACACTCAGAGTGAGAGGGGGCAGTACACACTCAGAGTGAGAGGGGGCAGTACACACTCAGAGTGAGACAGGGCAGTACACACTCAGAGTGAGGGGGGCAGTACACACTCAGAGTGAGAGGGGGCAGTACACACTCAGAGTGAGAGGGGGCAGTACACACTTGCTCAAACTAATACTTCAGCCAGTGCCATTCTGTCCTATATGTGAGATGAGGGTGTGGGCCTTGTCTCCGATTAAAAAACAGTGTTCAAACTACGCTCAGCCTCCAGCACCCCGGATGAATATCACAATCTCCCCTCCCTCCCCCACAATCCCAGGACACGCCCAACTGTGGCATTTCATAGCTGCTCTTGCCAGTGCAATGGATATATGAGTGTGTACCAACATCAGCCTCAGAGCAAGAGAAGGTTTTTTAAATTTTTTATCCTTAAACGGGTGTGGAGTGGTCTGGTGACCTCAGCGGCCTGTAGCGTAGTGGTTAAGGTACATGACTGGGACCCACAAGGTCGGTGGTTCTAACCCTAACCCTAACCCTAACCCTGCATTGCTCCAGGGGGGATTGTCTCCTGCTTAGTCTAATCAACTGTTCGTCGCTCTGGATAAGAGTGTCTGCCAAATGCCAATAATGTAATGTTATGTAATGGTGACATTCCCGCTGTATCCACAGACTCTGGGATGCTGGATTTACTGTGTGTAGTTAGTGTTTTTTTTCAGAGGCGGCGGGGGGGGAATGGGGTGGGGGTGGGGGGGTAGTCTTTATCCGGAGTGAAGCCGTGTCTTAGCGCATCCCATCTGGAGACCGACCCCGGTGCCAGAGATGGAGGAAGGATCCTCAAACAGACAGGTTCAGGGCCAGAGAATTACCCAGGGTGCAGCGGGGGGCGACAGCTGGGGAGTGGGTACACCCCCCCCCACCCCCCGAGAGAGAGAGAGAGAGCGAGAGAGAGGAGGACAGCGTGTGTGTGACAGAGAGAGAGAGAGAGAGAGAGAGAGAGAGAGGAGGAGGACAGGGTGTGTGTGTGTGTGTGTGTGTGTGTGTGTGTGTGTGTGTGTGTGTGTGAGAAAGAGAGAGTGAGTGAGAGGGGATGACAGACAGAGAGAGAGAGAAATAAAAGAGGGAGGGAGAGACAGCATGTGTGTGACAGAGGGGAGGAAGTATGAGATTGGAATGCCTCTCCTAATTCACATCTGCTCCCTCTCTTCTGATTAGCCGTGGTGGCTGTCAGGCCCGGTCCCTGCCTTTCAGGGGTCAGCACACAGCAGGCCTCCGGGCCCAGATGCTGAATCACGGGCGGAAGTACCTGCTGCTGTTGCTGTGCCTCTCACCTGCCCCCCTCCCTCCCCAACGCCCTGCATCTCAGCTTTCTGCCCCTCTATTCCCCCCCCCCCACCCTACTCCTCCCATTCCCACCCACCGGGTAACCAAACACTCGTATGTTCAGAGTATGGCGTGCAGTGTAGCTTCCGCATGTGAAGCTGTCACATCCCGATAAATGATGGCTTCCAGTTTCATGACACCCTGTTGCGAGCTGCCTGTTGGGCAGGGTGTGTGTGTGTGTCGTGTGTGTTTGTGTGTGTGTGTGTGTGGGAGGGGTCTCCTGAGTCTTTCCTGCTGCAGCTGCAAATGGAGAAAGGGGGGGGGGGTGAGAATGGAGGGTGAGAGAGGAAGAGGAGGAGGATGAGGAAGGGGGAGGAGGAGGAGAAGGAAGAGGAGAGGGAGGTGATGGAGGAGGTGATGGAGTCAGATATTCCAGGTATGTCTTCTCCGGTTGGGTGTGACCCCGGGGTTTCTCTGTGAAAACCACGGGTGGGCTGGTGATGAAAGAGACAGAAAGGAAAACATCTTTTCATTAAAGCCTGCATTCCTGGCCTTTGGGGTTGTGTGTGTGTACAGTACGTGTGTGTGTGTCTGTGCACATGGTGGTATGTACACATTAGGGTGTGTGTGTGTACAGTACGTGTGTGTGTGTTTGTGTGTGTGTGTGTGTGTGTGTTTGTGTGTTTGTGCACAGAGTGGCATGTACACAGGTACCCATTAGTGTATGTGTGTGTGTGTGTGTGTGTGTTTGTGTGTTTGTGCACAGAGTGGCATGTACACAGATACCCATTAGGGTGTGTGTGTGTGTGTTTGTGTGTTTGTGTACATGGTGGTATGTACACAGGTACACATTAGGGTGTGTGTGTGTGTGTGTGTGTGTGTGTGTTTGTGTACATGGTGGTATGTACACAGGTACCCATTAGGGTGTGTGTGTGTGTGTGTGTGTGTGTGTTTATGTGTTTGTGTACATGGTGGTATGTACACAGGTACACATTAAGGTGTGTGTGTGTGTGTGTGGGTGTGTGTGTGTGTTTGTGTACATGGTGGTATGTACACAGGTACACATTAGGGTGTGTGTGTGTGTGTGTGTGTGTTTCTACATGTCTCCAGACCCTCACAGGTCCCTCCCACCGCTTCATTGCATATATTATGTCCTGCTGAAACACCCCCGCTCCCTGTATTACTGGTCTATTTATCAATTATGTGCCGCCCGCTGATTGTTCACGAACGCTGGCAAATTGCATTCGCTCATTAAGCCGACAATATTGTACTTAGTGTGAGCCCATTATGTTAAGAATTTGGTAAACACATTGTTTGCTTGTGTAATCAGTGTCAATTGGGAGGCTGACAGTGAGGCAGATTTTCCTGGATGCGCACGCGGGCGTAAAACACGGTCAGTAATGAGTCTGCGCCCGACGGAGGAGTCCCAGTCCACGTTCACATCACGGGCGCGGGGAAAACGCACCACGCCAACTCTTACGTGCTTCTGGTCTTTTCTTACAAAATGTGCCTTAAGATTTAAAGATTGAAAGCGCACTCCGTTCATCAAGGCAACCTCGACGACTGAAATTGGACGCAAAGCTTGGTTTGCGGGACGATGCGTCATCGAGATAACTCCCAGTGAAACATAGGGACGCTTTCTCAATTTCAGTAAGCTTTATTGGCTGAAATGAACTGGAAGATGGCTGAATTATTCATAGGAATAGCCTGAAATGATGGCAATTTAATGAGCTGCATCCCTATTCACTTATTGTGGCAATTTTCTGTTTTCTTAATGCACCTTAAAATCGTATCAGTGTATCAGAGTATTCGATTGTTAGTGTACTCATTTGGTATAAAATTATTAGTGCACTGCTGATACAGTATTCGGTCTTTAGTGTACTCATACAGTATTGTTAGTACACTCATACATAATGAAGTGCATCATCATGTTGTTGCAACAGGACCCAAGACGGGCGGCCTGTAGCGTAGTGGTTACGGTAAATGACTGGGACACGCGAGGTCGGTAGTTCTAATCCCGGTGTAGCCACAATAAGATCCGCACAGCTGTTGGGCCCTTGAGCAAGGCCTTTAACCCTGCATTATTCCAGGGGAGGATTGTCTCCTGCTTAGTCTAATCAACTGTATGTCGCTGTAATGTAAAGACCAATCACTGAGACTGATTCCCATGGAAACCATTGAAAAGCTGACGCTCATCTACGTCTATATTTAACCTTGTCCTCTGCATACATACTAGCCATAATTTGGGACTGATGACTTTTCTGCCACAAATGCATGGACATTGACATTGGCTCTAAGATTGAGCTGAGCTGAGCTGAGCTGAGCTGAGCTGAGCTGAGCTGGGGGGGGTGGGCAGGGGGGATGGGCAGGGGGGGCAGCTTTGGGAACGTCTTGTCTGTCAGAGCTGGGAAGATACTACCACTGATCTCGACGGCACTTGCAAATTTTTGGTCCGGTGCAATATAAATGGTTGGCATTTATATAGCGCCTTTATCCAAAGCGCTGTACAATTGATGCTTCTCATTCACCCATTCATACACACACTCACACACCGAAGGCGATTGCCTGCATGCTCTTACTGCCTGAGCCATGTCGCCCCAGGAGTGTGTTTGTCATGAAAGGTGATGTTTACCCTTTTCGTTTTTACACATGCATTATGAATTAGAAGAATGCCAATTCCTTCACTCACAGTGTTGAAGTGCACTGCTGCTACAGTAACGGTGGCACTCTTTGCCTCTTTAAAGGCAGTCGGTCTTATTTCTCCAGCAAAATCCACATGATGTATTTATCTTGTTCTATTGGGTTTTTTTTTTTTGGGGGGGGGGTTCAGGGGGAAGTGTGGGAGTAGGGGAAAAGGATCCTTGAAATGGAAGAGTGGATGAAAGTAGAGACGACCGGCCCAAACATCCCTTTTGTAAAGGAGAAAAAAAAGCTCTAATGTTATTTATAATTCCCTGACCTGCTTCCTCTCTTTCAGTCTCCCTTTTTTAATTCTTTTCTTTTTACCGCTGACAGAGGGAGAAACAAGCGGCAGGCGTGCTCCCGCTAAGCTTGAACTCTCCGTGTTAGGAGAAAATATAGTATAGATTTTATTATTTTTTTATGTGACTTTTCTGTACAATGAGATTTGGAGAAGGTGACTCTTATCCCTCTAGGGGAAGATGCTCTTATGTTGCCATATAAGGACTAGCACTTGAGCATCTTGGAAAAGAAGAAAAAAAAGAAAAAAAAAAGAAAAAGTTAAAGTGCTTTGGAGCCAAGAACCATTTGCTTTGTTGAGAGAGAGAGAGAGAGAGAGAGAGAGAGAGAGAGAGAGAGAGAAAACAACTACCTTTGTGTACAACTTCTGGATTGTGTTCACGGTTTGAATGTCAGTTGAAGGTGGATGGAATAAATAGAGGATGCATTATCGTAAGTCTTAGACCTATGCGCTCATGTTTTTGTGTACCTGACAGTTTAGGTAAGTTGTTTGCAAATTGAACGAGCTGCGGTATTAATCTGGAAGGTGAACGGGGGGGAAACTCTAAGATGGCAGGCTGAGAAATGTTTAATTTCATCAGTATATCATGCTTATCGATGCCGGAGTCTGGGAGCTCGACAAGGTCTACCTTGCTCTTTTTATTATTATTTATTATTCTGCATTGTGACTTCATAATTTACTTTAAGACCACAAATAAAATGACTCTGGGTTGGATCGAGAATGAACCAGTTGTCCTGTTCATACTGTATATGCATATAACTTGTGTTGGTGTGTATGTGTGTATGTGTGTGTGTGTCTGCATGCATGCATACATGTAGGTTTTTGACTGAAGTCTTCTGCTGCTGTATCCTATCCACTTAGAGCTATGATGCGTTGTGTGTTCAGAGATGCTCTTCTGCATACCACTGTTGTAATGTGTGGTTATTTGTGTTACTGTCACCTTCCTGTCAGCTTTGACCAGTCTGGCCCTCTCCTCTGACTTCTCTCATGAACAAGGCATTTCATCCACAGAACTGCTGCTCACTGGATGTTTTTTTTACCCCTGCACCATTCTCTGCAAACTCTAGGGACTGTTGTGCTTGAAGATAACAGGAGATCAGCAGTTTCTGAGATACTCAAACCATCCTGTCTGGCGCCAACAATAATTCCACGGTCAAAGTCACTTAGATCACATTTCTTCCCCATTTCCTCTGACATTTGGCCTGAAAAACTGTTGAACCTCTTGACCATATCTACATGCTTTTATGCATTTAGGTGCTGCCACATGATTGGCTGATTAAATAAATATTTGCATTAACAAGCTGGTATAAAGGGCTGGAGAAAGAGTGTGCCTATATACCCACAGATCCATATGTCTTCCTCTCACGTTGTGAACGAAGAGCTGAAGAGGAGAATGAAAAGGCCTTGGGGACAGATGTAGATTGTGGGTTTGAACCTTTCCTGTAGCTCTGGGTTTTAAGATGGCGCACTGCAGCAGGGTCCTCCACTCCTCTCCTCTTTTATTTCCTTCTGTTATTCCTCATCAAAGCTGAGGTTGGGTGGCGGCGGGGTGGCGGTAGGGGATGTTAATTTGTGAACGGGTGAAGAAAGCGTGTGAGAGCCTTCGGGCAGGGGGCAGGAGGGGGGGCGGCTGGCTTTCACACTAAAAGGACAGAAGAGTGTGTTGAAGAGGGAACGGCAGTGACAGAGCACACAGCCCAGCCCTGTGATCCTCTTTAAAGGATTATGAATCACAGGCCGCTAACACGCCAACAGCTTCTCGCTAGCTTCCTCTCTTCGCCCGCCTTTCTCATTTCATCATTTATGTTACAGGACGCGCGCAGTACTCTTTTACAGCCTCACGAGCATAGTACTACTCCTCACAGGGGTAAGACAGTCACAAACCCCACACTTTACAGTCTTACACAGGTACCCAACCCCCCCCCCCTGTACATTTCTGGCTTACACAGAGACCCCTCATTACCCCACTGATACCCTCTTTCTGGTGCAGTGGGTAGCACTGCCGCCTCACAGCAAGGAGGTCCTGGGTTTGAATCCCCGTCGGCCAGGGCCTCTCTGTGCGGAGTTTGCATGTTCTCCCCGTGTTCGCGTGGGTTTCCTCTGGGTACTCCGGTTTCCTCCCACAGTCCAAAGACATGCAGGTTAGGCTGATTGGAGAGTCTAAATTGCCCGTGGGTATGAGTGTGTGAGTGTATGGTGTGTGTGCCCTGTGATGGACTGGCGTCCTGTCCAGGGTGTATTCCTGCCTTTCGCCCAATGTATGCTGGGATAGGCTCCAGCCCCCCTGCGACCCTGATCAGGATAAGCGGGTAAAGATAATGGATGGATGGATGGATGGATGGATGGATGGATACCCTCTTTCCCCCCACTCCTTTGTGCCTTCCGCTGGTACTGACCCCACCGTGGACCTCGGTCGGATGTGGGCGTCCGGTGCTGCCTGCAGGAGTGCAGCCCCTGGCCCCCGCTGGGTGTTCTACTGAGCCTGGTCCTAGAGGGGGCAACTCCGAAAAATATTAGCGATGTGGACGCCCTTCCTCTGCCGGAATGGAAGGTCAGTGTGATGATGGGAACTCAGCGATGCAAATGAAAAGTTGTGACCGTGGTCGCGCTAACGTTTCACATCTAAGGCCTTTTCACCCAAATTGTCGTGCCTGTGTGTAGTGTTGTGTTCGACACCATGATGCAGTCGTAGCGCCAACATCAACATCGTTGACTTCCACAGTTGCGATCTCTCTAGACCAGAGCGACACAATTCAACACCCATCACTTAGGCATAATACAATGATTGCGGCACAGTCGAACAATGCTATAACTCGACGCATCGGTGATAACCCAGTGTGCAGACATAACACGTTAGGTCGTCTGTTCAACAGGTGGAATGTTTGGTTGCATTTCAAATGTTCTGTTGCATTTCAAATAGTCTACTAAATTTGTAATTTATACTTTCCCAACTACCTTGAAAAAGGTATATGCTGTATGTACAGCAGCCTTTATGTAACAACCCCCCCCCCCCCCCCCACACACACACACACACATACCACACCACACACACACACACACACACCACACCACACCACACCACACACGCACACACACACACACACCACACACACACACACACACACACTTTCCTTTGCAGTTAAAATTAGTATTCTTTGGTCATTCTCTACAGTGGTCTTCTGTCAGCTATGAGGTCATTTGCAATTGGTATTTTTTAGACCTTCTTGTGCGTCTAATCATGCAACAATTCTCTAGTTACTGCTCGTCCTCTAAAGTAGGGGTGCGATGTATAAAAATAGCTGGAAGTCCGACACGGATAAAGCTGACAGTGCAATTTTACCTCACCTTCATCACTGTCCAAACAGTCATGGACTGGCAATGTGTGTGTTCTACACACGTGTGCACACGTACACACACACACACACATTTTGTTTGCATGAAAACTATCCGCCCCTTCATGCCCCGCCCAGCCGCGCTCCGCCCCGCCCCGCCCCATTTTGAGGTGTCAGTTTTAACGGGCTCCGCCATCTTGCTCTTGGTATTCCAGAGGGAGGGTTATATGGTAATGAGTAACGGGCTAACAGGTGTGCGTCTGGACTGCACTGTGAATGTGTCACTCAACTGAGTGGAGAGGAAGAGACACGCACACCACACCTCTCCGCTGGCATACTGTACACGAGCACGCACAAAAACACACACACACACACACACACACACACACATGATTACACCACCCTTTATACACACATCTTATCTCATCCACACAGACACACACACATACATACACACACACACAGACACACACACTCTCTCACACACACACACACACACACACACGCACTCACATGCACACACACGTACACACATGCACACATACATATACACACATGTACATGCACACATATATACAGACACACACACACACTCACACACAGACAGACACACAGACACACAAACTCTCTCTCACACACACACACACACACACACACACACACACACCTGAGGGTGGAACAGAGGCAGAACAGCTGTGTGTTCGGTCTCCAGCCCCACTCTGAATGAAAGGCGATACATCAGGAGCTAATGTCCAGCTGGCGCCAAATTATTTTGTGGAAATAAATCACGGCGCTGCCATTTCTTTTGTGTTTTATTTCACTTTTTCCCCCTCCCTCTTTCTTTTCCTTGGCCGGTTGTTTCATTTCAGTCAGAATGGGTTATGATCTGTGTGACGGACCAAGAATGGAAACTGTCTGGAAACGCGAAAGAAAAACTCAATGGGTTCAAATGCGTGTGAAAGGCTGCAAATTCTGCGGGAGGCCGTCTTTCAGAACTTAATGCAAGTGAATAGAAGTATGAACCGCGGAGCTAATTACGCGGCGAACCCGCTGCGAGTCGCTTTCTTCCCGGCGTTCAGTTTTTAAAAATGCATCTATTTTTCGTAAAAACCGCTTTTGTCGGGGTGACTCTGACCTTGCAGCGAGGCTGTTTCACGCCGCGCACGCACGCTGTCCTTTTAGCCGCTCACAGCAGCGCCGTGGCAGAAAGCCCGTGTCACTTCCACCCGCCATCCGGTCGGAAGCACTTTGAAAAAAATATATCTTATAGATTTAAAGCCAGGATCTAACTTTCCGGGAATCGTTACAGTTTTTAACGCCTTTTAAGTCGCACCTTTCGAAGGAATCATGCTGGGGGCGGCAATTATTACCTCAACACTCCTAATGTGTTAGAAAGCCGCACCCACCTTTCATATAAGCATTCATACAAGACGTTTATTATTATTATTATTATTATTATTATTATTATTATTATTATTATTATTATTATTATTATTATATAAGCGGGTGACATTTGATCCATGTTTTTAACTTCACCCGTAGCGATCTATGTTATAAAAAGGTAAAAAAAAACAAAAAACATAAAAACAATCTTTCGATTTTTTCCTGAAACCAAACTTTATTTTGTTGAAAATAGCACAAGAGGGCTTCTGAAATCATATGGAGTCAAGGCAGTCCACCTCGCCTATACACAGATACCTCTGTGAGTATCCATTTGCAATGTGAAAAATGTCCTGTTATTTGTCTGAATCATAATCCATACTCAAAGCTCAATTGAAGGCTTAAACAAATATTTGACAACGTCTCTTTGCCGAAAGTTGCACAAGCTTTGATCGAAGGCTCAAAATGATGAACTCCCTCACCAGCCCCCAGCCCGGGTCTCCCGCCATAGCGCAGTGACCGGGAAAAGGTCTGTGAGAAACCCTGAACAATTATATTTATAACCAGACACAGGATTATCTTTCAACCATCTCTTTACCATTGAAGAGGATGTCTATTTCCCCTTGTGTGTGTGTGTGTGTGTGTGTGTGTGTGTGTGTGTGTGTGTGTGTGTGTGTGTGTGTGTGTGTGTATCCGTATCCATATCCAAATTTGATCTACAGAACTACCCACGACTTTTCAGGGCTGCATGCCATATTATCAACGGCCAAAGTTCTCTGCCGGGTCATTTTTGCGAAAGACGTTTAGCGACCTAAAGTACAGTAATGTTCACTTTTGGATGTGCCATCCTGTACAATTAGTCATAGCCATTCAAAATGGACCAAATGACATTGAGTATTAAGCTTGGGAGAGTTCACCTTGCCAGAAATCATGCCAACTTCCTGGTCACCCTTTACAATAATGTTCATGAATTGGCATGAACTAATGTTGCTGTTAATATGAATTAATGATGGACAAATACATGAATTAAGCATGAAATTAAGTTTTCATTAGTTAATACATTTGTTAACTAACATATGACTTGCATGATATTTTGACATTAGCAATCCATAGGATGAAATTAGTGAACCAATAACAAATTAACTGACTGTTCATTCAATATGAATAACAATAACATGTAGTTTTTACCATGTATTAATGACGTATAAATCCATTAACAGACTACCTCTCCTCATCCCTCCCTACCTCTGTAAACCTTAACAGTTTGGCCATGTACGTATGTATGGCAAATGGAGTATTATCCTGTTCCCTCTCGGAGATGAGGTGAGGTGCACTTCGTGCCACTGGGCGCTCCCCCCGCGATGTGTTCATTTCCTCTGGGGGCTTCTTCCTGTGTGACACGCTCACCGGGGAAACGACCAGCGGGTGTCGAACATCGCCAGACTGTTCTCTCTCTCTGTGTATCTCTCTCTCTCTCTCACTCTGTCTCTCTCGCTGTCTCTGTCTGTCTCTCTCTCTCTCTCACACACACACGGCCAAAAGGAAAGTTTTAGATTATAGGTTGTGTGGGCTTGGCGTTCCTGTAAATATTGGGCTGGCGCCACCGACGTGTGGAATTAGCTGTGCGCCTCTGAGCTGGTGGTATTCCGGGGTCACCTGATGGGCGGCTGTCCCATCTATTTTTCCCAGAATCCTCCACAGCAGATAAATAACTGTCACTGGCCAGGCACACATGCACTGAGGAAGAGATTGCGCCTTTGAAACGGAGCCCTTTCCCTCACTCGTTTTGTTCACACAGCATTTTTTAAAAAGGCATTTTTTAGCTGCTGAACTCAGTGGTTTTTGAGTTGGACTTGTAGAGGGACTTGTTTTACACGGACGTGTGCATACACACACACACACACACAAACATATTACTGTTGTCATCCCAGTTGGCATGACATCAGATATTGTGTTACACAGTCCAACTAGTGGTAATATGCATATCACATTCGCTAAGTATGCATATAACGGATATTCAAATTAAAATCTGCAGACGGTGCAATAAAACTCAGCTTGCAGTTGTCCAGTATGCAAATAGAAGCTCAGTCCAGAAGGAGTACCAGCACCCCTGTGATGAGTTTCAGTGTGTACTTGTGTGTGTCACCCATCTGCTAATGGGGTCAATCCATACATCTGTGATCAATGAACACATGCCTAATGCTGAGCACCTGCATGCGGGGCTCTTGTTCATAGACAATCCGGGCTCACCTTACCCTTCATCCTTGACTGACCCAGACATGATTTGAGGTGTGCCATCTTTAAGGACACCCCGTTGAATGTTCCTTGAAGGAGCTGGGAGCCTGGAGCTGGGAGGAAAGGAATCGAGGAAGCTTGGAGAGCCTTGACCTTTGAGCTTAGCGTGTGAATGGAGGAGTGTTTGTCAGCTTCCCGCAGGGCTTGGGATGCGTCCGGGCGTCAGAGCGAGCTGCTTTACGGCTAACGGTGCTGCTGTTTGGGCCGCCTCTCTCCGCAGGGACCATCTGTCGTGCTGACCGGCCGCTGAGCTGAGCTGAGCTGGGCTGGGCTGGGCTGGGCTGGGCTGGGCTGGGCTGGGCTGAACTGAACTGAACTGAACTGAACTGAACTGAACTGAACTGAACTGAACTGAGCTGGGCTGGGCTGGGCTGACCAGACCCTGCTGAGCTGGTCTGAGCTGAGCTGAGCTGAGCTGGGCTGAGCTGGGCTGGACTGGGCTGGGCTGGGCCTTGTGGAACTTGGCAGGGCCTGCGGTTAGGGATGTTTTCCAATACCGGCAAACCCCCCGGGTCCCGGGAGAGGAGCTGATGGGCTGTTTTGTTGGGAACGGCGATTGGCGGTGAGGGACAGAGCAGAATTGTTTCTGACCCAGGAGGAACCCGCTCCACTCAGAACCCGCTCCGCTCCAGTGCAGCACACAGCCTCCCTCCGCCAGAATTTGTGCTGAAGGCCCAATCCTGCTGCTGGAAACCTTCTGCAAAAGTGGAGAGAAATTAGTTCCACAATGTTGAGCTTCCTATCATTGCTAGTTTTTTCTACAGCCCCTGCTTCAGGTGCTGTATATTCCTTCATCACACCATTAAATTGACACAAAACACTGAGCAAAGTGAATGTGGAATGTGGAAACTCCGGAGCCAGTTGGAAAAGTTGAAAACTGTTCCCCGGCTCCAGCAACATTCCTGGAAGATGCAGAATAGAAGGCACGCTGCAAAAGTGCAGACATGCCAATATGGAGAATGGTGTCAGACTCAAATCATTTATGGTAGACAGATTTATAATAACTGGGACAAACTGTCGCTGTGCATCATGGGAGTTATTGCTCTGTATCCAGTCAAATGGATCATGATGAAACAAGGTGAAAAGTCTCCGCTTTCCCCAATTTCTGGAGAAGTGTTTTTTTTATTTTTTAAACATGTCTCCACTTGTGTATGTCAACTGACAGACAAAAACTGAATAATGTGAATCCAGTGTGAATGCTGAAAATCTTTGTCTGACCAAAGACTTCTATTCCTTAATTAATTTCTGTATGGTCTGCAGGTGAAGATGGCAGTCGAGAGACGATTGGAGAAGGGTGGTAAGGGGTGGGAGGGAACATGTAGTGGGTCAGATGGGGCAGGAAGAGGGTGGGAGAGGGGGCGGGATGGGGCAGGTAGTGGGTGGGAGAGGGGATGGGATGGGGCAGGTAGGGGGTGGGATGGGGTAGGTAGGGGGTAGGATGGGGCAGGTAGTGGGTGGCAGAGGGGGCAGGATGGGGCAGGTAGGGGGCGGGATGGGGCAGGTAGGGGGTGGCAGAGGGGGCAGGATGGGGCAGGTAGGGGGTGGCAGAGGGGGTAGGATGGGGCAGGTAGGGGGTGGGAGGGGGCAGGTAGGGGGCGGGATGGGGCAGGTAGGGGGCGGGATAAGGCAGGTAGGGGGCGGGATGGGGCAGGTAGGGGGCGGGATGGGGCAGGTAGGGGGTGGCAGAGGGGGCAGGATGGGGCAGGTAGGGGGCGGGATGGGGCAGGTAGGGGGCGGGATGGGGCAGGTAGGGGGTGGCAGAGGGGGCAGGATGGGGCAGGTAGGGGGTGGAGAGGGGGCAGGATGGGGCAGGTAGGGGGTGGAGAGGGGGCGGGACGCGGTGTCGGACAGGGACAGGAACGCGCTCCTCGCACGGGGAACTCATTGTCACGCTCCGCCATTTCGGCAAAATGTCAGCCATGAATGTTTCAGGGGCGGCGGAAGCCTGGCGAACGTGTCGGCGAGCTGTGCCTGCCAAAGTCACCGAGGATCCAGACCCGCCTCCCTCCCTCCCTCCCTCCCTCCCTCCATCCCTCCCTCCCTCCTGGAATGCAAATGGGCCGGTGGCAGATATTAGGTCAGACGGCACCGAGAGCCTTTCTTTGCCTTTAATTAAGAGCCAATGAATAATGGAAGAGGGGCTCTGTCAGAAAAACAGGCCCTAAATTATCCCTCTGCCGCTGTTTACCTCCCGCCCTCACGCTCCCCTATATTAATGAGTGTTTGCTGATCTGGGTTCCCATTTTCCACAAAGAAACCGATCAGACCTTGAGTTAGACACCATCGCCCACGTGCACGCACCCAGGGACACACACTCACTCACACGCGCACACACACACACACTCACTCACTCACTCACTCACTCACACACTCACACACTCACTCACTCACTCACTCACACACTCACTCACTCACTCACTCACTCACTCACTCACTCACACACACACACACACACACACAGACACGCATATACATTACATTACATTAATGGCATCTTATCCAGAGCGATGTTTAACAAAGTGCAAAATGCATACCCATAGCAGGGATAAGTGCACTGAAAGACCCTAGAGGGAAGTTCAATTTCAACTGCTACCTGTACAACTGTACCACACACACACACTAATAATTTTGTTGTATGAATTTACAATAAAGGCAATTCAATTCAATTCAACACACAACACACACACACACACACACACACACACACACACAGAAACACACCACAAAGTACTTAGATTTCATTTAGCACTTGACAAGTGACTAGTTCTACCCTTGCTGTTTAATGCTAGTGGCCACACATCACATGGTATTGGGAGAAGGAGGGTTCCGGAACCCCCACAATGGGCGAAGCCATTTTGTTTTTGTAGTTGCTGGTCCTTCTAACAAGCTCGTTCCACTTTTCCAACCACTTTTCCAAACTTTACTGGGAGTTTGCCCTTAATGTTTTTATTATCAAAAGAAATATCACTCCTGTAAGGAGTGCATTCAGCTTCAGCTAAATGTTATATGATGCTCATCTGAAATCTCCCCAGTACAAATGCCCAAAGCGCTAATCGAACCCACTGCCGGTTGGAAATTTCCACAGTAGTTAATACAAATGCCCAAGGCACTAATCGAACCCTCTCTTGCCCTGAAATCTCCACAGTAGTTAATACAAATGCCTGAAGCACAAATAGGATCCTCCGTTGCTCTGCTAACACACGGAAAAGGGTAGCCGTGCTGCTACATTGGAGCATAAGTAGCCTTCTGTGAAATGAATAGAAGCGGATTTGCAAATCCATATGGTTTGGTCAGTGGGGTGGGGGGGGGGGGCTCTCTTGTATTCAGTAGTCTGAAATAGATTCTGAGAATTATGTGGTGTGATGGAAGTGGGGGGCTTAATACACTTTCTTCTGCGTTCCCTTGAGTTGTTGATCTTGCTTTCTTGCCTTGAGAATAAAATAATAAAAACAAATATCCACATCCTTTCCTTTTTGTAAAATAGGATTTGGATTTATCGAACAATGCGCTGTTTTTCGCTCTCGGTCCCCGATGACAATGTGATTACAAATTGTATTTTACTGCCTAAAAGGCGGTCCCCACCCCCCACCCAATCTCATGAATTAATGTTTTTTTTATTTTCCTCCATTTTGTGTTTGTGCACAGATCAATGCGGTAAGAGCTCCCTGGCCTCTCCGCAGTCTCTGCTCCATTAGGAAGAGTTAATAAGTAGGGGGCGGTGGCGCCGTATTCGACGTCGTGACCAGACCTTCGACGTGACTGAGCCGGGATCAAATTCACCTGAGGGAAAGGGGGGAAATAATTTAACGGGGGCGAAGGCGATTGCGAATGCCGTGTTTGTTTTCGGTCTGTTTGCGGGGGGGCTCGGTCTGTAAACATCGCCTTTCTTGTCGCTGCTCGACTCATTCCCAATTCACCCCTCGCTGCCAGACAACGTGCTGTCTGGCTCGCAGGACAGGGCGACTGTATCACTCCTGCAGAATATTCTCATTCCCCAATAAAAAAAAATATAAAAAATGTTCCCGTCTTCAGTGACATTTAACATCTTGGCGTTGAAGCGTTTAACTGAAATATTGTTCCTAATCATCTTTGAATTGGTGACAAAGTGTAATTAGTTCAAAGCGACTCGGTAACTGCCTGCCCTGCACGCCTCCCTTCCTCCTAGAAAAAATAATGACATTTTAAAAAACACAAAGACCTGTTGTGTGCGGGGAGAGACTGCAGAATCTGGTCGTAGTGAAGTTCGGAATGTGACATGTCTAAATACACAATGGTGTGCTGATCTGGTGGAATGACACTCCTGAGTGACATTCAATAAAGAAAGCAAATGACAGGGCCTAATTCTACCTCCACACACACCTGCACACACACCCGCACATACCCACACACACACACACACACACACACTCCTGCACACACACACACACACACCCACACCCACACACACACACACATGCACACACACACACACATGCACACAAACGCACACACCCACACACACCTGCACACACCTGCACACACACACACACACACACATGCACACACCCGCACACACATACACACACCCACACACACACACCCACACTCATACACACACACACACACATACACATGCACACACCCGCACACACATACACACAGGGTGGTCTGTAGCGTAGTGGTTAAGGTACATGACTAGGACACACAAGGTCGTGGTTCGATCCCTGGTGTAGCCACAATAAGATCCGACCCTTGAACAAGGCCCTTAACCCTGCATTTCTCCAGGGGAGGATTGTCTCCTGCTTAGTCTAATCAACTGTACCTCGCTCTGGATAAGCGCGTCTGCCAAATGCCAATAATGTAATGTAATACACACCCACACACCTGCACACACACAAACACATCCACACACACCCATGCGCACCCGCACACAGCCACGCACCCACCTACACCCACACCCACACCCACACACACACACACACACACACCCATGCACACCCGCACACAGCCACACACCCACCTACACGCACACACACACACACACACACCTTAGATGTATTAGAATATGCCAAGTTGTCAGAATGTATTTGGCATCTCAGACGGTGAATTCCCCTGAACCACCTCTACCTCCTGTTCAGTTATCCTGTCCTGAATTAATGACACAAACACAGATAATGGCCTGCTGTACACAGAAAGATTGATAAAATGACTCTTTATTCACACACACACACACACACACATACACACTCACATTATACACACACACACACACACACACACACACACACACATTGTTAACTCACAGTGGCTTTATGTCCTGTACATTGTTGGGACAACATTTTACCAGAGAGGGAGATTGGAGACATTTTTAAATGGCCTTTGCCATTTTAAGCCATACCATATGCACGTCACTTCATCCCCAATAGGCCATTTCCGCTCTGTGCAACTGTTTTTTTTTTTTTTGTAAAACCTGGACTGAATCAAATTTCTGCTATACATTTGGTACATCATGTATGTTTTCCTCCATTCCTGATGGGTCTGCTCTCCCAAAGCCAAATAGTCTGCTTACTGTATGTCTGTTTCATAAAGTCTCCATGGATGAGGCTGTGTAGCACTGAACTAAACACATGCACAGTCCCACCCGGTGTAGCATTGACCTAAACGCATGCACAGTTCCACCCGGTGTGGCACTGACCTAAACACATGCACAGTTCCACCCTGTGCAGCACTGAACTAAACACATGCACAGTTCCACCCTGTGTGGCTGCAGGTTTGATTACCCATCTTTGTGCTTTGTCTACCGTGTTCCCATCTATATCACCATTTTTGTTTTTTTGTTGTTTCTGCTGCCTCTTTCTCCCTCTCCCTCTCCCTCTCCCTTACACACTCACATGTGCACACACACCATCTGTCTCTCTCTTTCTTTCTCTCACACACAAATACACACAAATCTGTCTCTCTCTCACATAAACACACATTGTCTCTCTCTCACCCTCCCCCTCCACACACACTCTCTCTATCTCTGTCTCTCTGTCTCTCTCTCACAGAAACACTATCTCTCTCTCTCTCTCTCTCTCTCTCTCTCTCTCTCTCTCTCTCTCACACACACACACACACACACACACACACAAACACACAATCTGTATCTCTCACACAAACACACACTGTCTGTCTCTCTCTTTCTCTTTCTCTTTCTCTTTCTTTCTCTCAAAGTGAGGGGTTCAGATGGAATATTGGGGTATGGTGGTTGAGTGGCGGTAGGTGTTGGGTGGTGGGTGGTGTTGGGTGTTGGTTGGGTGGTGGAGGGTGTTGGTTGGGTGGTGGGTGCTGTTTGGGTGGTGGTTTGGTGGTGGATGTTGGTTGAGTCGTGGTGGTGTTGGGTGGTGGTTGGGTGGTGGTGAGTGTTGGTTGGGTGGTGGTTGGGTGTTGGGTGGTGTTGGGTGATGGGTGGTGGTCACAGCACTACCGCTGACAGATGGGTGGTGGGTGGTGTTGGGTGGTGGGTGTTGGTTGGGTGGTGGTGAGTGTTGGTAGGGTGGTGATTGGTGGTGGGTGTTGGGTGGTGTTGGGTGGTGATTGGTGGTTGGGTGTTGGGTGGTGTTGGGTGGTGGTTGGGTGTTGGGTGGTGTTTGGTTGTGATGGGTGGTGGGTGGTGTTGGGTGGTGGTTGGGTGTTGGGTGGTGGTTGGGTGTTGGGTGGTGTTGGGTGGTGATGGGTGGTGGGTGGTGTTGGGTGGTGGTTGGGTGTTGGGTGGTGTTGGGTGGTGGTTGGGTGTTGGGTGGTGTTGGGTGGTGATGGGTGGTGGGTGGTGTTGGGTGGTGGTTGGGTGTTGGGTGGTGTTGGGTGGTGGTTGGGTGTTGGGTGGTGATGGGTGGTGGGTGGTGGTGGGTGGTGTTGGGTGATGGGTGGTGGGTGGTGTTGAGTGGTGGGTGGTGTTGGGTGGTGGTTGGGTGTTGGGTGGTGTTGGGTGGTGGTTGGGTGTTGGGTGGTGTTGGGTGGTGATGGGTGGTGGGTGGTGTTGGGTGGTGGTTGGGTGTTGGGTGGTGTTGGGTGGTGGTTGGGTGTTGGGTGGTGATGGGTGGTGGGTGGTGTTGGGTGGTGTTGGGTGGTGTTGGGTGACGGGTGGTGTTGGGTGACGGGTGGTGGTCACAGCACTGCCGCTGACAGATGGCCGTCAGTGTGGCTCGCCCACCCGCCCGTGGGCTTTTCCTCTGACATGTTATCTGAGGTAAAATGAACAGAATGTCAGGCTAATAGGACTTTGATTAGTTGCGTCTGCCTGTCAGTGGGACAGAAGCACAGCTTTATTAAACACATTCTCGTCCCCCTGATGGACGGGCAGCCGAGCTGAAATGTCTGACCTGTCTCCGGTGCGCATTTTTAGATTCACCTTCGCTTTCCGGGGCTCGTTTGGCACCTCGCTCAGCCACATAATGAAGGGAGAGATACCCACTTTTTAATTTTCTTTTTTTCCAGATAGTTCCGGCCCTGAATGCTGATTGATCAGCCAGCTAATATTCGGTGGCAGTGTTCGTGACATAGCACGGCTGAATTGAGTGTTCATACATCATTTTAATATCATTACACCTTCCGCTAATATAAACACCCTAGATATTGAAACATTGTGCGCAATTAACTCTTATAAAAATCGGAGGCAGACATCTTGTTAGTCTCCCCTGCTCAATGTCCAGGCCTTCACATTGCTACTCAGGCCAAACTCAACTGTTTGGAAAAAGAGAGAGAGCACTGGTGAGCTCAGTATTTGCAGGGGGCTGGTAGGCCCAGGAAGACTCAAGCAGACGTTGACAGAAATTCTCTCCCTAATGAAGAAAACCCCCCCAAATACCTGAATGGCAGATCATGCGCAGCCTGTAGCCGAGTGGCTAAAGTACATGTCTGGGAGCCAGCAGGTTGTTGGATCAAACCCGGTTGTAGCCACGATGAGATCCGAGTGACTTTGGATTAAAGCGTCAGCTAAATTACAAATGATCATTATCAAAAACAATCTTCAGGAGGCTGGCGTGGGAGTGTCAGTGACTCTGGTTCCCTGGAGACTTCACAAACAGAACTACAGAGGCTACACTTCAATATGGAAATGAGCAGCTTAATGCAAAAACAGGGTGACCAGGTTACAGCTTGCTTCGAAGTACATAAAAAAACAGCCTGCAGAGTTGTGTAAAAAGGTCTAGTGTGCCAAGAGTGATGGCAAGAGCAAAGCATGGAGGTCAAAAGGAACTGCACAAGATCCAAGTTCTGGCAAACACAGTGCTAAAGCAACCAAGCAGATTTTCAAAATCATCCATCCATCCATCCATCCATTATCTGAACCCGCTTATCCTGAACAGGGTCGCAGGGGGGCTGGAGCCTATCCCAGCATACATTGGGGCGAAAGGCAGGAATACACCCTGGATAGGTCGCCAGTCCATCCGAGGGCACACACACACCATTCACTCACACACTTATACACGCAAACACTCATACCTACGGGCAATTTTGTCTCTCCAATCAGCCTAACTTGCATGTCTTTGGACTGTGGGAGGAAACCGGAGTACCCGGGGGAAACCCACGCAGACACGGGGAGAACATGGAAACTCCGCACAGATCAAAAACTGCAAAATTATTCTTGACTGCTGGAGTAATTCACCTGATCTGAACCGGATTGGACTTTGATTCAGTTTCAGGCGCTGAAGAGAACGTCATGCAGCCGGCCCCTGGAACAAGCAGGAGCTGAAGATAAATCTTCACCAGAGAAGATACTCAGCACCTTATGATGTCTATGGGTCACAGACTTCAAGCAGTCATTGCTTGCAAATGATACGCGAAGTACTAAATATGTACTAAACATGATTACTTTCAAGTACGTAGCATTAATATTGTCGAGGACCCGGCCCTAGGCCCCCCTGATGAGAGATTGACAGGGATGGGTTAGGAAGGAATGTATTGTTAACCCCTCGCACACGCCATTGAGGTGGTAGCAAGAACGCCCGTAAGAGGAAAAATATGCGGTTCAGAGATAATGAGCAGCCATACTTGTCAGTAAAGGAGTCTGAAGTCGGGGGACTTAGATTTAGGGTTTTAAGGAGCAAGGTTAAAGTTCTGACTGAGGCCATGCATAGAATGAGTTCCAGCAATATGTCCCAAACGTTATGGTGCTCTGAAATTGGGGCACTGTGTATAAAGTGTTGCCGTGGTGAAATACTTTTTGATAAAAGATGAGAATCTGCACTTTAAGCGCATGTGCATTGTTTGACTTCAACAGTTGAAATGGTAAAGTGCTCCCCCTGCTGCCCAGGAGTGTGTGTCAGAAGAACTCAGGTTGGGCCCCCCCCCACCACTTCTTGAACATAAGAGGGTTTTAAACACTCGGAGGTTCAAATCCCGTCTCCGGTTCCTCATCCAAATCCCTCTCGGCGCCTGTTTACCCCTCTGACTCCCCGAATGCCTCTGCCAGGTTCCTCCTTCCTGGGTTTCCACACACAACTCTCCATGGTGTGCCTGGCGCAGGAGGATCAGTGAATGCTAAACTACACCAGAGGCAGTATCAGATTAGCACATTACCTGCATTTTATTTCTGGTTAATTTCTCTGGCAGTTCTGCTTTTTTTTTGCTGTCTGCCAGTGTAATTACTCTATTTTACTGAATCAGGTTCATGCCAGTGCATTTCGTTTCCTACTCTCTTCCCCAGTGACACGGTCCCCTGCAAACTAAGATTTGATTGGCTGATTAGTCGAACTCTCTTTTTTTGGCCATGCTGAGATGCTTGAATGTTTATATTTGGCTGGCATTATGCACTATGTAAACAATGCCCTGCATTGTGTGTACAGAAAGCTGGCGACTTCCTCGCCCTATTACATAATGAAGAAACTCTTAGAATAGGAAGGAAGGTTAAAAGCTCAGGTAGGGAATATCTGTTGTTGATGACGATGATGACGATGACGACTGACTAAGAGCCTTATGTGTACCGGGGGGCCTTGCTACCTCTGTTTTGCTGTAGAGCAGTTTGAATAGCTCGAAGACTCAGTCAGCCGGTGAATGTAGAGAATGAATCGCACAGCCTTTGGTTTTCTGTGGATCTCTGTTGGAGTGGATGAGTGAAGCAGAGGCTTTTCTGCACCAGGCACTTCAAAGCTGTAATTAAGATTTTGAGTATACAAACATGCGATTAGAGCACAAGCATTTCCAGCCAGAACATACCGAATAAATATGGTGTGTTTACGTCGGGTTATTTTGTCAAAGAAGCGTTGCATCTACAGGGGCTATAGTAAATTAATTAGAGAATAAAGGTGCTCATTTATACGTTGCATGAGTCTCGGATGTTTCCATTCTTACAGTTTATTTTTTATTTTTTATGTGCTATTGATCTAAAAACCCAGCGTACTTGTATCTGGGAGAAACTTGTTTTCTTTTTTTTTCGAAGACGTGTAGATCATTTAGATGAGATATGCATGCGTAATTGGCTCTGCCGAGATGAATACAGGTTTTTATGTACAATTACGAGGTTGCCTGGCTATGACTAATGGAACAAACGCACGGGGAAACAAACAAGCCGTGTCTCTCGTCGCCCGGGGGGACGTGGAGAGGGAGCAACGAGGCTTCGCTGCTTCGTTTGCCCTGCCCGAAAAGGTAGCAAGTTCACCGTCTGAAACGCGACCGCAGCAAGACCTTGTATCAAAGTCCCAGCGTGCACTGCATGAAACGCGGAGTACGTGCGCCCCCTCGATGTTCCCGTTTCAGAGGGGACTGAGCCGTGTTTTTAGGCTGTTTGAGAGACGTAAGGAGAGGAAGCTTTCGGTCAACCTAAGCCGTGGGAGGAATTAAAAGTCTGGAGATTTATAAATAAACTAATTACGTCTGCTTTGTTGTGCTGGTAGAAATGACCTAGAACCGTATAAGCCCTCTGACTGCGCAGGGCTGTTGCACCCATCTCTCATGTTAATGATTGCTCTTCAAGTGATGGGGTTAGTGGCAGCTGCTTTAAATCAAACAGACGGCCACTCCTGACCCCTCTATTAGCCCCTCCAGTTCCTGGTGCACAGGCCCCAACCACTCAAACTCTCATTAAACACACACATACAAACACACACTCTCTTTTACATGCACACACACAAACACACCCCCCGCACACACACACGCACGCCCACCCATTCACGTACTCTCACACACTCACTTTCACACACCCACACCCACACACACCCACACACACACACGCACACACTCCTCCGTTTCTCCTCCGCGTTCAGCCCACTGATTAAAGCAACATTAGCGAATTAAAGGTAAATTGCATTATGGGAGAATGGGGCGGGCGGAGTCAGCCGCGCGGCCGTTCTGCTGACGACGAAGCATTTCTGCTGTAAGCGCAAACGCCTCGTGATGCTAAATGTCACCCTAAGGTTGCAATTTGTTCGGGAGCCTGGCAGTCCCGGAAAAGGGCACGTCCCACAGGCAGATACCCAGGTCCCTGAACCGCGACAGAGCTCCCTCCCACCGCCACACCTTGTGTGAAGCGGCTCATTCGTCTGCCAAATAATACAATGGGGGTACGGTAGGTATGGAGAGTCATCATGCCGTGTAAGGAATGCAGCTCACCGTTTCATTACCAGGCATTGTTTTCGGGCATCGAGACGCAGAATTACATAATCCATAAATACTGAGCTCATAGCCGCTTAATGAGATAATTTGCGCAGCAGTAAAAATTTAGTGACCATGTGATTGTGCTCTTGGTGTGAAAGGCTACTGTTTGTGTTTGTAATGAGGGTGAATGAGAGCAAAAGTCTCCAACGGTGAAGTGGGACCGTACACGAAATAAGATATTACCAGATTTTTTTGTCTTTCAGTTTTTTCTTTGAACTCAGGAATATCGCCGTCCCCCAATCCGTTTCCCCAATCCCCTGAACAAACGCGGTCCCGCTGCTTTGCAGTTTACTGTGAATGTTTGCTCATAAATATGCTGTACGTAAGATAATCAGACAATCAGGCGGCATACTGCAGATATAATCGCAAGAACCGCATGGTTCATTGTTTTGCTTTTATCTGTAATTCACCACTCATTCTTGAATTAGCAACTACATTATTAAACAGTGAGCTACCCATCATGCCTCAGGCAGTGGAAATTAATGACCATTTCCCATAATCCTCTAGGGTGGCAGAGGGTAATAGCCTATGAGGAGGGAGGGGAATCCGACTGACGGATTGACGTGTTTTGTGCCGTCGAACATTTGCAACCCCTCATTTGAACTGACGCCAGTGCTTGCTTACTGTAATTCACTTTACAACATAGTCTGCTAGCAATCAGACAGTTTTCTCATCAACTTAAATCTCTCTTCCTGGGAAAGTCATTGATTACGTTTGAACACAAACCAGACTGTTTTTAAGTAGTGTGAGCTGGGCCAAGAGAGCGTGGTGTGTATCCTCTTTTGGGCTTTTGGGAACCCGTATCCCGGTGATACGGTGCACTATAAAGCAGGGGTGTCAAACTCTTAGTTGGGCCTTAGTGTCTGAAGTTTTTTGTGGTTTCCTTTTAATCAGCAGCCAATTAAGGCCTTTGAGATTAAGGTGTGTGGACTCTTAAAGCCAATCAATGACTTAAATTAATCACTGGTGCTGAAATACCCCGAAAAAACCCAGCAGTGCAGCCCTCCAGGCCTGGAGCTTCACATCCCTGTTATAAAGCTATCAGACTCCTTCCAGGTATGCTTCCTGTTATTCTGTCTAACCATGTACGTTTTCCTGTCAGCACCCTAATCTCATTCCTCGCGGCTGTCCGCCAATCAGAACGGGGAAACGCGCATACGCAGGAATAATAACCCAAACTGCGTTAAGAAATGAACCGATATTTCCGCCGTCCCTCCAGTATTGCCGTGACGGTTTGACAAATGCGGCCCTCATCTCTTCCCCCCCCCACAATGCACTTGGTAATGTATGTAATGGGACAGGCGGCGTGTAATAGGATTAGAACTAAATATGATAAAAGAATGCAGATATGAGAGAGAGTGGGAGAGAGAAGCGGAGGGAGGGAGAGATTGCTGGGGGATGTTTTTTTTTTTGTGCTTCTCTGATTCGCCCTGTGTCTTATCTGTCTCTGGTCTCTCTCACATGGGGAGGCGGCCCAACAGCCTGATCCCCCTGTCCCCACTGTCCACACACCTTAATTAAGACCTCTTCATGGTGTTTACCTCCACTCAGTCTTCACTGGCGGAATCGCTTCCTGTTTCCCAAATTTTTTCTGTCTTGCAGGGAAAGGCTCTTTAGTATCATGTCAAGTAATATGCTGGCTAATTTTGTAATTTTGTAATTTTCATCAATTTTTCCATCCGAACTTTCCCCAATTCGCTTTCTTGAGCTCGTTGTTATCGGCAAAGGAAAAGGCGGCCATTTTGTCCGTGTTTTGCCTCCTCTGCCCCCTCCAAGGTTCCGTGTGTGTCCGCGATCTTCCTCGTTGTTATCGGCAAAGGCAAGGGCGGCCATTTTGTCCGTGTTTTGCCTCCCGTTCCGTCTGTTCCCCCTCCAAGGTTCCGTGTGTGCCCGTGATCTTCCCCCGGGTCCCCCGGAGAGGCTAAATTCTGCCCAATGAGGAGTGAGGCCATCGCTCACCCGCTGCCGTTTTCGTGCTCGCCGTGCACCCTGGGATACGGTCAGGCTTGGCCCCTCTCCTCTCGCAGGAGACGAGGGGGGCCGTTATTAAATATGATGAAATATTAATAACCTCCTCCAGTCCTGTTTTCCTCACTGTACCAAACTTCTCTATCTTAAATGCAACCCTCCCCCGTTCCCCCCCGTCCTCCCATCTCCCAAGCCTCCGAGGCTAACACGCACCTTGAAAATGCATCTTCCGATGCAGTTTATATTCTTATTTGAGGATTTGAGAATGCGTAAATGCTTCGGTTTTTCCCGTCCCGGCCTCTCTCCGCTCTTGCCAAGGCCACAGGGCATCGACGGTGCGCTGTGAACGGCGCGTCTTGAGGCCGAGCCAGCCCGACGGAGGTTCGCCGGTTTTGGATCGGCGGACGGGTCGCCTGCCAACCGGCTCGATGAATTCTCCGCGTGCTCGCCGGGTGCCAAAAGACCTCGAGAGCCGACACATTCTGACACAAGTGCGCCATCAAGGTGACATTTGTAAACAAAATCCAGGGATTAATTAACTGCGCATTTCCACTTATTTATATATTTATGCCTTTCACCGCGTGTGCTAAAGCAGTGCCGTTTTTCATCTCTTCAGGGGAAAAGACGCGGTGCCCAACCTGCAAAAAACAGGTACGTTTTTGTATTATTGTTTTTTTGTCTTCCTTTTTTGTTACTTTTTGAAAATGCAGAAGGGTGGTAGCGGTGAACACTAACAGATAAATAATCACTGACATGGTGATGCTCATGCAATTAATCTAAAGGGCCTTAAAAGGTTATACTGCATGCAGGTTATACACACACACCAAACCTCTAGGAAAAAGCTGGTCTTAATGTCAGTCCCAAACATAAAAAAATATTATTATTATTATTATTATTATTATTATTATTATTAGCTGTCCTGTTCTTAGTCTTTTTCTTCATATTAAATGTAATAGAATTATATGATCATTTTTCTTTTAATTTATGCATATTTACGCTTTTTTTACTGATCTACCACCCTTACTGCAAAGTTAATTTGTTTCTTATTAATTAGAGAATCAATTACTGAATCTGGCATACATTCTTATCCACTGTGAGTTCCCACGCTAATATAATAAGATATCTTAAGAACATATCAGGGACAAATTAGATTGATATTTTCAGTATAAGCTAGTAAAATATCATTTAGCAAATTATTCCCATATGCAGGTACTGCTGATTTCATGAGAGGCATACAGCCTCAGTACTTATGAATATGAGTTATGGTACACAGCTGGATACTGGAGAACATTCCCCAAATCGCAACCCCCCCCCTCAACCCATCTGTGTGTTTATGAAATTGAGTTGGTTAGGAAGAAGAGGTGAGCCCACAAGGCTACTGTGGGGTTTTAATGGAGGGAGGGGGGGGGGGGGTCACCTGTTGTATTGTGAGGTCTGTACGTATAATTACCTCCACACCTCTCAGGGTTCACGGACCCTGCACAGGTACTGAAAAATGCATTAAACAAACATCTGCTACCGCCACGAACCCAGAGAGCAAACAAAGGATATCCAGAATTAATTTTTTTTTAAGGGGGAAAAAGGGGTGGGGAAATGAGAAAAAGTGTCGGTGAGCATTCGTCACAGTGCCCTGATACACAGAGCGGCTCTTTTAAAGTGTATTTTTTGTAGATATTTTGAAAGGCGGGCTATATCAGCCTCAGTCAGAGTGACGAGCTCAAATCCACTTTATTTATGTTATTGTTTTGATGGACCATGCCACCATGTCTTCTGGAATTGTGGGTAGCCACTAAGTTGTTGCTAAGCAGTAGCGCATTCCTACAAACCCCTAAAAGTTCTACAGGAATTAACACAGAGACAGTCAGGGGAACAACACTTTTTTGTGTTAACGATCTCTGACCAAGATAACTTCAAATCGCCCTATGGCCGACTTCATCTTCACAGAATTCCTTTCCTTGGAAAGTAACACACACACACACACACACACACGCATGCACACACACATAAAAACATGTTTCCATGACATTATAATAATGTGCATCTACCACGTTAACGCTGGTAGTTACAACGGGTGTATGCTGTGCAAGTGGATGTAGAAAAAAGGGCTAAATGTTGCAATACCACGCTCAGGTGTTTTTGCTGCTAGCCGCCTGCCACCATGACACACACACACACACACACACACACACACACAGACACACACACACACACACACACAGACACACACACACGCACATACACACACACACACACACACACACACACAGACACACACACATGCACATACACACACACACACACACACACACAGACACACACACATGCACATACACACACACACAAATCCACACACACACACACACACACACACACACAGACACACACACAGACACACACACATGCACATACACACACACACACACACACACACACACACACACACACACAGACACACACACATGCACATACACACACACACACGCGGGCACGCACGCACGTACAATATGTGCCTTGAGGAAGTGAATAAAAAAACTGAGGCTGTGGACTCCCAGAAAGATTAATTAACTTAATCATTTGTAAAAAGATGTTAATATGTATGGAGAGTTGCACAAGTGACTTGCTCGGATATGTAAAAAAAAAAAAAAAAAAGGTTATGCCTGCTTTTAAATTTCAATTCCATCCAAACAAATAAACAAACATGAAGGAATGCCAATTCTTTCTCTAAACATCTAATCAATTAAATTACAATTAAATTGTCTGTAAATGGTTTCATCTCTCACCAGGAACTTATCAAAATGTCACTTTAAGACTGAAGCTTCTCCCATAAGCCTCTTAGATTCTGTCATGTATTGCAATTTGGCCTCAACTGCTGTGCTGTAATGGTGTCTGGGTTTTATTTTCATAATTCTTTTAATGTACAGCCATTTTAAGTAGCAGCATTTATTTATTTATTTTAAATTTTACCAAACAAGGTTGGACTTCAGCATTTCTTGTACTCTCCATGCCTAAAATGTATTATCAAATACATATTCTGAAAACATGAACACAGCCGACTTCAGAGATTTTCATGCAGCTCGTAAAGTACCTTCACGTAACCATCAGCTAAAGAACGTGCGTCTAGAATAAACCTTTAACTGTGATAAGATCATATCCACGTCAAAGTGACATTTTACAAGTAACTTCTTAGTCACGGTTTTCTGCATAAGCCACTATTTGCACTGCACACAGAGACCAGAGTACAGATCGCCATGGTGATTTCAGGGCATATTCCCTCACAAACTGACGTTGGCTGCGGAGATGCCTTTCTAAAACTGTGGAAAATAAAAATAAATGCGGAAAGTAGTTTAAGAAGGATTTTACTGCATGTCTTTATCTTTGACAGCATAATAAAATCTCTATCTCCGTTGTGCCTACCTGTCTCACTGTTTATTTCTCTTTTGTTTCTTCTGCATTTTATTTCTATATTCTTGCAGTTTCCAAAAAAGAGATGCTGAAATTACTGAAAAAAATACAAGCATAGATTTTTTTCTTGATTTAGACATTGAGATTGTGATGAGAGGATTTTTTCGGATTGTTTTTTACAATAAAATTTGATGTTAAATATTAATAAGAGCCATTTCATACATTTTTAGCATAGACAAATTCCAGTGTTGCCATTGATACGGTTTTAATTGAGCACATATCTGAATATTATTCAGATCGGAGCATGCAAATGCTCAAAGAGCACTTCAAATGTACATAAATAGTTCTTAAAAATGGCAATAAAATAATGAAAAAATAATGCTCAGTTGAAATGTAAACCAAAGGCTTTTTGCTGAACTGCACCTGTTTAAATAAACTTTGATGTGTAAAAAAGGTGTCATATTGGGAAAGAGGAAGGCACACTTTAGTAAGTGGAATCTCATCTCACCCGCTGATGGTTTTTCGCAAGTGGTTGGCATTGAATATTTTCGTCTGAAGTCTGAAGAAAAAACTAAACATGTTAATTTATCGAATTGCAACAGCACTCCACTCCAGCTCCTGTGAGCCATTGTGTCTGGAGGTATTTGCTCCAACCATGCACCACACCACCTGGTTCCATGAATGAGCTTACTTCCTGAACCAAGCAGGTGAATGGTAAATGGTTGGCATTTATATAGCGCCTTTATCCAATGCTGTACAATTGATGCTTCTCATTCACCCATTCATACACACACTCACACACTCACACACTAACAGCGATTGGCTGCCTTGCAAGGCACAAACCAGCTCGTTGGGAGCATTTTGGGGGTTAGGTGTCTTGCTCAGGGACACTTCGACACACCCAGTGTCACGTTCCATGCTTGTCATGTCATGTTTTATGTTTAGTTATTGTCTTAGTTACATTATTGTCATGTCATGTATTATGTTTTTATGTTGTATGTCATGTTACATTTCATGTTTAGTTGTTACGATGTATAGTCTTCTAGTCTTGTCAATCCTTCACACCTGATTTCCATTTGCATGCTGCTCTCAGGCTAATTGGCTGCACCTGTCTACACCTGCATATAAGCTCAGTTTCATGTCATGTCTTGGTGAAATTGTTGCCTCCTGTTCGTCAGTGCACTTTTAAGCGGTTTGTCAAGCTATTGTCTACCCGTTACGATCCAAGCCTGTTTATTGACCAACGATTATTGACTTCTGTTTTGTTGACCATTGCCTGCCTGTACAACAAACTTTGCCTGCTCTCTTTGTGCTTTTGCCCCGCGGAGCGGATTTTGGTCTCGACTCTTGCGCCATCATCGACCCTGAGCCTGCCTACCGTCCATCTGTACTACTGCCCCGCTGACGGCTTTCCTGGTTACTGGACTTTTTCCATGGTGTACTGATTATGAGACTGCCTTCTCCCTCAGTACTGTACTTTGGTTTTGGCTGGATTTCACGTGTATGAACTTTGCTTGTTTTTCGACTACGCTCACTGGACATTCCCTGAATAAAGCCCTGACGGGAATTCATTACATCTCTGTTGTCTGAGTCGTGAATTTTGGGTCCAACCCCCTACACACCCGTCTCCCCCAGGGTGGGATCGAACCGGCGACCCTCCACCAGACGACTGCTCTCACTGCCTCATGTCGGCTCGGGTAAAATCATTGGTGAAATCAGGTGGGGGTGGTACAATCTGCAATCCCCATCCATTGGACAAAAATGACCAAACAAAGAATAGTTACAATTCAATAAAATAAACAGAAGGTAAATAATGATACTAGGACTCAGACCATGAAAGAGAAGACATTAACATGTCGCCACAAACACAGCTGGTGACTGGTGAATGGTGACACGCTGGCTAGCTGATGCAAAACATTTTTAACTAGATTTTTTAACTGAATTTGACATTGAGACATTCAAATCATGAGAGCCATGACATTGAAGTGGCCACTAGTGGTCGTGATTGTGTGACTGCAAGGTGACCGCTATGCACAACTCTGTTGTTACTTTAATCTTGCATTTAAAAAGCTTAAAAACTAATTTTTTTATTCTGACACACAGATTATGAAAGCCTAAATATTCTACAAAATTAAGATGAAAGCCTAAAATAGCCAAAGAAATGTACATTTTTACAAAAACATTGATTTATGTGAAATTGGCCGTCTGACTTCCGACTGATTATGATAGAGCAGGTCACAAATCGCCTCAGTAAATATCCAGCTGTATAAATGAATACTATGTAAAATTACAAAAAGCTGAAAAGTCACTCTGGATACTCCTGTAAATGGCTCTAATACTGTGCTTTTGTGTGTACCAACCTGTATAACAAAGTAACAAACTTTACTACCTCTTGAGTTGGCGAACCACGTTTCTGATTATGCCCTGAATCTTGTACATGCTTTTTGTGTTTCTCTGGAGTAGTTCAACAGTGCCTTGTTCTCTATGTCTGTCTCTTAACCCAGATTAGTTTCTTCTCCCTGTTGACTGCCGGCTACTTCGCCTCCAAACCCAGCTCTCTGTGAGCCATCGCTGCATCCGGCTCTGAGGAAGAATTGGATGTTCTCCGCTTCTCATGCTACAGGGGAGTATAATTTTCCTGACAACAGATCAGGAAATTGTGTGTTTCGCTGTGCTGTGCGATTGTTTTCCGTCATGTTTTTTTTCTTGTCTCTCTCTATCTCTCTCTATATCTGGGCTCCAGTCCAGGGGGTGATCAGTTCCAGGCTAAGTGCAGTATGGGCAGAGAGGATCTCATAGTGCGGCATCTGAAGCCAGGTCCCCAACACGATACTCTGTGTACTGTGTTATTACGCGATACTCTGTGTACTGTGTTATTACGCGATACTCTGTGTACTGTGTTATAACACTATATACTGTATTCTGTGTTCTTACACTAGGCACTGTATTCCGTGTTCTTACACTACGCACTGTATTCTGTATGCTTACACTACGCACTATATTCTGTGTTCTTACACTACGCACTGTATTCTTTATTCTTACACTACACACTGTTCTTTCATTTCTTATCTGTAAGTTTTGTTTTTAATGTGTGCAATATTTCTTCCTAAGAAATTAAGGACGCAATGTCTGGAATATAGTGTATGAACATTTTGTGAGAATAGCAGTTGTTGTATATCCTATTCTTAATTTAATTTCAAATCAGCAGGCAAGGGAATGCATTGTGTTATTGTCGAAAACAGTTCGTAAAGATGTAACCACTTTTTCTGTTGGCTAGGGAGGATCTACAGTATGTGATTTGGAAGGCCCGGGGGTGACATTGGCTCTTAGTGGGAAGGAAGTTCATCCTGTTAATGCCTGTGTCTGAGACTGTGATGTAGTTGACATATATTCTGCAATAAAAGCCATTGATTATGCACTCTACCTACCTCTGTGACTGGATGTGAAATCATATTTACTCAACAGGCATGGTGAATGAAATGAAAGAAGTATATTTGAAGAGAATTGCATAGAGAAGGTTTTTTGGACTTAAATAGATAGTCAATGACATTTATATTAGAACCAAGTTGAATTAAATGAATATGAATGCGTTTTAGGGTATTTATTGGGAAAATGAAAAAATACATAAGATTTAAATCTTATGTACAAATTCTGATAAAATGTCTTTTTTTGTACTTAAATGGATAGGCAATTACGTTCATATTACAACCTTGGAAAAATGTTTTTCAGTGGAAAATGAAAAAATACTTAAGTCCTAGACTATAGTCCTAGGTCCAAAATCTGAAAAACGGGCAAAAAAAATCGAATTTCTTTTTTTGTACTTAAATGGATAGGATATTACGTTCATATTACAACCTTGTTGAAATACATGTTACAACCTTGTTGAAATAAATGCACACAAGCGTTTTTTAAAGGTTGTATTAAGAAAAATCTTTTTCAGTGGAAAATGAAAAAATACATAAGTCTATATAGTCTTAGGTCCAAAGTCTGAAAAATGGGCAAAACATTTTTTTCTTACTTTTTTTGTACTTTAATGGATAGGTAACTACGTTCGTATTACAACGATGTTCAAATGAATGAATATGAATGCGTTTTAGGATATTTATTGCGAAAAATGTCTTTCAGTGGAAAATGAAAAAATACATAAGTCTATAAAGTCTTATGTCCAAAATCTGAAAAATGGGCAAAAAAAATGAAATGTCTTTTTTTGTACTTTATTGGGTAGACAATTATGTTCATACTACACCCTTGTTGAAATAAATGCACACAAGTATTTTTTAAAGGTTTTATTTGGAAAAATGTTTTTCAGTGGATGAAAAAATACGTAAGACTTAAGTCTTATGTCCAAAAACTAAATATAGATATTTATTTTTTTCTACATAAATGGACAGGCAATTGCGTTCATATTACAACCTTGTTGAAATAAATGTTACAACCTTGTTGCAATAAATGTATGAACTGTGTTGAAATAAATGCACACACACGTTTTTTAAAGGTTTTATTAGGAAAAATGTTTTTCAGTGGAAAATTAAAAAAAACATAAGACTTTAGTCTTATGTCCAAAATCTGAAAAATGGGCAAAAAAAAATATATTTCTATTTTTGTACTTGAATGGATAGGCAATTACGTTCATATTACAACCTTGTTGAAATAAACGTTAAAACTGTGTTGAAATAAATGCACACACGTGTTTTTTAAAGGTTTTATTTGGGAAAATGTTTTTCAGTGGAAAATGAAAAAATACATAAGACTTTAGTCTTATGTCCAAAATCTGAAAAATGGGCAACAAAAATGAAATGTCTTTTTTTTTACTTTAATGGGTAGGCAATTATGTTCATATTACAACCTTGTTGAAATAAACGTTAAAACTGTGTTGAAATAAATGCACACACGTGTTTTTTAAAGGTTTTATTTGGAAAAATGTTTTTCAGTGGAAAATGAAAAAATACATAAGACTTAAGTCTTATGTCCAAAATCTGAAAAATGGGCAAAAAAATATATATTTCTATTTTTGTACTTGAATGGGTAGGCAATTATGTTCATATTACAACCTTGTTGAAATAAATGTTACAACTGTGTTGAAATAAATGCACACACACGTTTTTAAAGGTTTTATTTGGAAAAATGTTTTTCAGTGGAAAATGAAAAAATACATAAGACTTAAGTCTTATGTCCAAAATCTGAAAAATGGGCAAAAAAATATATATTTCTATTTTTCTACTTGAATGGATAGGCAATTACGTTCATATTACAACCTTGTTGAAATACATGTTTCAACCTTGTTGAAATAACTGTTACAACCTGATTGAAATAAATGTCACAACTGTGTTGAAATAAATGCACACAAGCGTTTTTAAAGGTATTATTTGGAAAAATGTTTTTCATTGGAAAATGAAAAAATACATAAGACTCAAGTCTTATGTCCAAAATCTAAAAAATGTGCAAAAATATATATATTTCTATTTTCGTACTTAAAGGGATAGGCAATTACGTTCATAATACAACCTTGTTGAAATAAATGTTAAAACTGTGTTGAAATAAATGCACACACGTGTTTTTTAAAGGTTTTATTTGGAAAAATGTTTTTCAGTGGAAAATGAAAAAATACATAAGACTTAAGTCTTATGTCCAAAATCTGAAAAATGGGCAACAAAAATGAAATGTCTTTTTTTGTACTTTAATGGGTAGGCAATTATGTTCATATTACAACCTTGTTGAAATAAATGTTACAACTGTGTTGAAATAAATGCACACACACGTTTTTAAAGGTTTTATTTGGAAAAATGTTTTTCAGTGGAAAATGAAAAAATACATAAGACTTAAGTCTTATGTCCAAAATCTGAAAAATGGGCAAAAAAAAATATATTTCTATTTTTCTACTTGAATGGATAGGCAATTACGTTCATATTACAACCTTGTTGAAATACATGTTTCAACCTTGTTGAAATAAATGTTACAACCTGATTGAAATAAATGTTACAACTGTGTTGAAATAAATGCACACAAGCGTTTTTAAAGGTTTTATTTGGAAAAATGTTTTTCAGTGGAAAATGAAAAAATACATAAGCCTTAAGTCTTATGTCCAAAATCTGAAAAATGGGCAAAAAAATATATATTTCTATTTTTGTACTTGAATGGATAGCCAATTACGTTCATATTACAACCTTGTTGAAATACATGTTTCAACCTTGTTGAAATAAATGTTACAACCTGATTGAAATAAATGTTACAACTGTGTTGAAATAAATGCACACAAGCGTTTTTAAAGGTTTTATTTGGAAAAATGTTTTTCAGTGGAAAATAAAAAAAATACATAAGCCTTAAGTGTTATGTCCAAAATCTGAAAAATGTGCAAAAAAATTCATATTTCTATTTTTGTACTTAAATGGATAGGCAATTACGTTCACATTACAACCTTGTAGAAATACATGTTTCAACCTTGTTGAAATAAATGTTACAACCTGATTGAAATAAATGTTACAACTGTGTTGAAATAAATGCACACAAGCGTTTTTAAAGGTTTTATTTGGAAAAATGTTTTTCAGTGGAAAATGAAAAAATACATAAGACTTAAGTTTTATGTCCAAAATCTGAAAAATGGGCAACAAAAATGAAATGTCTTTTTTTTTACTTTAATGGGTAGGCAATTATGTTCATATTACAACCTTGTTGAAATAAATGTTACAACTGTGTTGAAATAAATGCACACACACGTTTTTAAAGTTTTTATTTGGAAAAATGTTTTTCAGTGGAAAATGAAAAAATACATAAGACTTAAGTCTTATGTCCAAAATCTGAAAAATGGGCAAAGAAATATATATTTCTATTTTTGTACTTGAATGGATAGGCAATTACGTTCATATTACAACCTTGTTGAAATAAATGTTACAACTGTGTTGAAATAAATGCACACACACGTTTTTAAAGGTTTTATTTGGAAAAATGTTTTTCAGTGGAAAATGAAAAAATACATAAGACTTAAGTCTTATGTCCAAAATCTGAAAAATGGGCAAAAAAATATATATTTCTATTTTTCTACTTGAATGGATAGGCAATTACGTTCATATTACAACCTTGTTGAAATAAATGTTACAACCTGATTGAAATAAATGTTACAACTGTGTTGAAATAAATGCACACAAGCGTTTTTAAAGGTTTTATTTGGAAAAATGTTTTTCAGTGGAAAATGAAAAAATACATAAGACTTAAGTCTTATGTCCAAAATCTGAAAAATGGGCAACAAAAATGAAATGTCTTTTTTTTTACATTAATGGGTAGGCAATTATGTTCATATTACAACCTTGTTGAAATAAATGTTACAACTGTGTTGAAATAAATGCACACACACGTTTTTAAAGGTTTTATTTGGAAAAATGTTTTTCAGTGGAAAATGAAAAAATACATAAGACTTAAGTCTTATGTCCAAAATCTGAAAAATGGGCAAAGAAATATATATTTCTATTTTTGTACTTGAATGGATAGCCAATTACGTTCATATTACAACCTTGTTGAAATACATGTTTCAACCTTGTTGAAATAAATGTTACAACCTGATTGAAATAAATGTTACAACTGTGTTGAAATAAATGCACACAAGCGTTTTTAAAGGTTTTATTTGGAAAAATGTTTTTCAGTGGAAAATAAAAAAAATACATAAGCCTTAAGTGTTATGTCCAAAATCTGAAAAATGTGCAAAAAAATTCATATTTCTATTTTTGTACTTAAATGGATAGGCAATTACGTTCACATTACAACCTTGTAGAAATACATGTTTCAACCTTGTTGAAATAAATGTTACAACCTGATTGAAATAAATGTTACAACTGTGTTGAAATAAATGCACACAAGCGTTTTTAAAGGTTTTATTTGGAAAAATGTTTTTCAGTGGAAAATGAAAAAATACATAAGACTTAAGTTTTATGTCCAAAATCTGAAAAATGGGCAACAAAAATGAAATGTCTTTTTTTTTACTTTAATGGGTAGGCAATTATGTTCATATTACAACCTTGTTGAAATAAATGTTACAACCTGATTGAAATAAATGTTACAACTGTGTTGAAATAAATGCACACAAGCGTTTTTAAAGGTATTATTTGGAAAAATGTTTTTCATTGGAAAATGAAAAAATACATAAGACTCAAGTCTTATGTCCAAAATCTAAAAAATGTGCAAAAATATATATATTTCTATTTTCGTATTTAAAGGGATAGGCAATTACGTTCATAATACAACCTTGTTGAAATAAATGTTAAAACTGTGTTGAAATAAATGCACACACGTGTTTTTTAAAGGTTTTATTTGGAAAAATGTTTTTCAGTGGAAAATGAAAAAATACATAAGACTTAAGTCTTATGTCCAAAATCTGAAAAATGGGCAACAAAAATGAAATGTCTTTTTTTGTACTTTAATGGGTAGGCAATTATGTTCATATTACAACCTTGTTGAAATAAATGTTACAACTGTGTTGAAATAAATGCACACACACGTTTTTAAAGGTTTTATTTGGAAAAATGTTTTTCAGTGGAAAATGAAAAAATACATAAGACTTAAGTCTTATGTCCAAAATCTGAAAAATGGGCAAAAAAATATATATTTCTATTTTTCTACTTGAATGGATAGGCAATTACGTTCATATTACAACCTTGTTGAAATACATGTTTCAACCTTGTTGAAATAAATGTTACAACCTGATTGAAATAAATGTTACAACTGTGTTGAAATAAATGCACACAAGCGTTTTTAAAGGTTTTATTTGGAAAAATGTTTTTCAGTGGAAAATGAAAAAATACATAAGCCTTAAGTCTTATGTCCAAAATCTGAAAAATGGGCAAAAAAATATATATTTCTATTTTTGTACTTGAATGGATAGCCAATTACGTTCATATTACAACCTTGTTGAAATACATGTTTCAACCTTGTTGAAATAAATGTTACAACCTGATTGAAATAAATGTTACAACTGTGTTGAAATAAATGCACACAAGCGTTTTTAAAGGTTTTATTTGGAAAAATGTTTTTCAGTGGAAAATAAAAAAAATACATAAGCCTTAAGTGTTATGTCCAAAATCTGAAAAATGTGCAAAAAAATTCATATTTCTATTTTTGTACTTAAATGGATAGGCAATTACGTTCACATTACAACCTTGTAGAAATACATGTTTCAACCTTGTTGAAATAAATGTTACAACCTGATTGAAATAAATGTTACAACTGTGTTGAAATAAATGCACACAAGCGTTTTTAAAGGTTTTATTTGGAAAAATGTTTTTCAGTGGAAAATGAAAAAATACATAAGACTTAAGTTTTATGTCCAAAATCTGAAAAATGGGCAACAAAAATGAAATGTCTTTTTTTTTACTTTAATGGGTAGGCAATTATGTTCATATTACAACCTTGTTGAAATAAATGTTACAACTGTGTTGAAATAAATGCACACACACGTTTTTAAAGTTTTTATTTGGAAAAATGTTTTTCAGTGGAAAATGAAAAAATACATAAGACTTAAGTCTTATGTCCAAAATCTGAAAAATGGGCAAAGAAATATATATTTCTATTTTTGTACTTGAATGGATAGGCAATTACGTTCATATTACAACCTTGTTGAAATAAATGTTACAACTGTGTTGAAATAAATGCACACACACGTTTTTAAAGGTTTTATTTGGAAAAATGTTTTTCAGTGGAAAATGAAAAAATACATAAGACTTAAGTCTTATGTCCAAAATCTGAAAAATGGGCAACAAAAATGAAATGTCTTTTTTTTTACATTAATGGGTAGGCAATTATGTTCATATTACAACCTTGTTGAAATAAATGTTACAACTGTGTTGAAATAAATGCACACACACGTTTTTAAAGGTTTTATTTGGAAAAATGTTTTTCAGTGGAAAATGAAAAAATACATAAGACTTAAGTCTTATGTCCAAAATCTGAAAAATGGGCAAAGAAATATATATTTCTATTTTTGTACTTGAATGGATAGCCAATTACGTTCATATTACAACCTTGTTGAAATACATGTTTCAACCTTGTTGAAATAAATGTTACAACCTGATTGAAATAAATGTTACAACTGTGTTGAAATAAATGCACACAAGCGTTTTTAAAGGTTTTATTTGGAAAAATGTTTTTCAGTGGAAAATGAAAAAATACATAAGCCTTAAGTCTTATGTCCAAAATCTGAAAAATGGGCAAAAAAAAATATATTTCTATTTTTGTACTTGAATGGATAGCCAATTACGTTCATATTACAACCTTGTTGAAATACATGTTTCAACCTTGTTGAAATAAATGTTACAACCTGATTGAAATAAATGTTACAACTGTGTTGAAATAAATGCATACAAGCGTTTTTAAAGGTTTTATTTGGAAAAATGTTTTTCAGTGGAAAATAAAAAAAATACATAAGCCTTAAGTGTTATGTCCAAAATCTGAAAAATGTGCAAAAAAATTCATATTTCTATTTTTGTACTTAAATGGATAGGCAATTACGTTCACATTACAACCTTGTAGAAATACATGTTTCAACCTTGTTGAAATAAATGTTACAACCTGATTGAAATAAATGTTACAACTGTGTTGAAATAAATGCACACAAGCGTTTTTAAAGGTTTTATTTGGAAAAATGTTTTTCAGTGGAAAATGAAAAAATACATAAGACTTAAGTCTTATGTCCAAAATCTGAAAAATGGGCAACAAAAATGAAATGTCTTTTTTTTTTACTTTAATGGGTAGGCAATTATGTTCATATTACAACCTTGTTGAAATAAATGTTACAACTGTGTTGAAATAAATGCACACACACGTTTTTAAAGGTTTTATTTGGAAAAATGTTTTTCAGTGGAAAATGAAAAAATACATAAGACTTAAGTCTTATGTCCAAAATCTGAAAAATGGGCAAAGAAATATATATTTCTATTTTTGTACTTGAATGGATAGGCAATTACGTTCATATTACAACCTTGTTGAAATAAATTTTAAAACTGTGTTGAAATAAATGCACACACGCGTTTTTTAAAGGTTTTATTTGGAAAAATGTTTTTCAGTGGAAAATGAAAAAATACATAAGACTTAAGTCTTATGTCCAAAATCTGAAAAATGGGCAACAAAAATGAAATGTCTTTTTTTGTACTTTAATGGGTAGGCAATTATGTTCATATTACAACCTTGTTGAAATAAATGTTACAACTGTGTTGAAATAAATGCACACACACGTTTTTAAAGGTTTTATTTGGAAAAATGTTTTTCAGTGGAAAATGAAAAAAATACATAAGACTTAAGTCTTATGTCCAAAATCTGAAAAATGGGCAAAAAAATATATATTTCTATTTTTCTACTTGAATGGATAGGCAATTACGTTCATATTACAACCTTGTTGAAATAAATGTTACAACCTGATTGAAATAAATGTTACAACTGTGTTGAAATAAATGCACACAAGCGTTTTTAAAGGTTTTATTTGGAAAAATGTTTTTCAGTGGAAAATGAAAAAATACATAAGCCTTAAGTCTTATGTCCAAAATCTGAAAAATGGGCAAAAAAATATATATTTCTATTTTTGTACTTGAATGGATAGCCAATTACGTTCATATTACAACCTTGTTGAAATACATGTTTCAACCTTGTTGAAATAAATGTTACAACCTGATTGAAATAAATGTTACAACTGTGTTGAAATAAATGCACACAAGCGTTTTTAAAGGTTTTATTTGGAAAAATGTTTTTCAGTGGAAAATAAAAAAAATACATAAGCCTTAAGTGTTATGTCCAAAATCTGAAAAATGTGCAAAAAAATTCATATTTCTATTTTTGTACTTAAATGGATAGGCAATTACGTTCACATTACAACCTTGTAGAAATACATGTTTCAACCTTGTTGAAATAAATGTTACAACCTGATTGAAATAAATGTTACAACCTTGTTGAAATAAATGCACACAAGCGTTTTTAAAGGTTTTATTTGGAAAAATGTTTTTCATTGGAAAATGAAAAAATACATAAGACTTAAGTCTTATGTCCAAAATCTGAAAAATGGGCAACAAAAATGAAATGTCTTTTTTAGTACTTTAATGGGTAGGCAATTATGTTCATATTACAACCTTGTTGAAATAAATGTTACAACTGTGTTGAAATTAATGCACATACGCGTTTTTTAAAGGTTTTATTTGGAAAAATGTTTTTCAGTGGAAAATGAAAAAATACATAAGACTTAACTCTTATGTCCAAAATCTGAAAAATGTGCAAAAAAAAATATATTTCAATTTTTGTATTTAAAGGGATAGGCAATTACGTTCATATTACAACCTTGTTGAAATAAATGTTACAACCTTGTTGAAATAAATGATACAACTGTGTTGAAATAAATGATACAACTGTGTTGAAATGAATGTACACAAGCGTTTTTTAAAGGTTTAATTTGGAAAAATGTTTTTCAGTGGAAAATGAAAAAATACATAAGACTTAAGACTTATGTCCAAAATCTAAATAATGGGCAAAAATATATACATTTCTTTTTTTCTTCATAAAAGGATAGGCAATTACGTTCATATTACAACCTTGTTGAAATAAATGTTACAACCTTGTTGAAATAAATGTTACAACTGTGTTGAAATAAATTCACACAAGCATTTTTTAAAGGTTTTAAGAAAAATCTTTTTCAGTGGAAAATGAAAAAATACTTAAGATCATAGTCTTATGTCTAAAATCAGAACAATGGGCAAAAAAAAACTTTTTTTGTACTGAAATGGATAAGCAATTACGTTCTTATTACAACTGTGTTGAAATAAATGTACACAAGCGTTTTTTTAAAGGTTTTATTTGGAAAAATGTTTTTCAGTGGAAAATGTAAAAAATACATAAAACTTAAGTCTTATGTCCAAAATCTGAAAAATGGGCAACACAAATAAAATGTCTTTTTTTGTACTTAAATGGATAGGCAATTACTGTCATATTACAACCATGTTGAAATAAATGAATATGAATGCGTTTTAGGATATTTATTGGGAAAAATGTTTTTCAGTGGAAAAAGAAAAAAATACCTAAGATACGTAAATACGTCTTCTGTCCAAAATCAAAAAAATGGGCAAAAATTATTATTTTTCTTTTATTGCACTTAAATGGATAGGCAATTATGTTCCTATTACAAAGATGTTGAAATGAATGAATATGAATGCGTTTTAGGATATTTAGTGTCCCACCGGCTATTTTTCCCCACACAGTGCAGACTGCATCCAAGCTCAGACAGAGTAAAGTAAGTGGAAGTCCTTTCATATGTGGCTTTGGCATGTACTCCAGGGGGAACCTGCTCAACCAGGGGGCATGCTAAGAAAGCGAAAAACCTCCAGACGCCTAACTGAACGAGCCCTTCCTTAGCCCTGGGAGATACATTCACCAATGCATCCACAGAGCCCCACTGAGCTCTCAGCCAAGGTTGGGATTTCATCCGAGATCATGGGGCTCACAATGTGGTGCCTTATCCCAGGGGTGCACAACAAGGGCTGATCCGTTTCATAGTTTTGTGCCAACTTAATTATTTGATTGACTCAATCATAACTTGTCTGACGTGTATGAGTGCCAGCAAAGCTGCACACTCCAAGTGTAGCCTAATGATTCTACTGTGCTCTAGTACAGGCTTGAACCTGCCCTTGAGGACCGGAGAACCACCCAGTTGCGTCCGCATTTTCAGGGGTCTTTAATCTCACAGAACTAGATCAGTATTGCAGTCGTTAGGAAAGTTGTGTTTAGATTTTAACAAATGTCATTTGCAGAAAAACCAGAAACATAGTGATGTCACATTATAATGGTTGTTATTAAAAATGAGACATTAAAAGATAGAAATAAAATGCCCTGTAAAATGACCAATACCTCTCAGTATTGGTGGGAGGGTGAACAAAAGAATTGTTGTAATTTATATGGCAAATATTTATGAACATATTTAGCACATCCAGATAATAACTTTGGATGATATATATAGTTAAGTATTAGTGGAATGGACAAAACATTTTTACTAGTCCTCACTCTTGGAGAAATATCTGCCCAAAATGACAGCAGGGGTGGTGAGGTTTAGTCCTGGGCTTTGCCTACTGTTCATTTCAATGTCTGTGACCTTTGTACTCCCTGTATCCGGTGACACACTGTCTCCAGAAAAGTTTCCAACAGTTTAACCACTTTCTTACAAGACCACAGCCTAGATGTTTCCTCGATACAGCAGCGTTGAGCCGGGCAAACTTGAAAAACAAGGTCCTATTATCGCTACAGCAGCCGGTGTAACCCAAAATGCACAATGCTCCCAGTAATTGGGTCGGATCTAGGGCGAATCATGTCCTCACCACAAACGATCCGCTCCAGAGTTTTTGTGTGACCAGACAGTCTCAACAGGGTCTCGTTATGGTTGTTTTGGTGCACATCAGAAGCACAGCAGCGTTCGATTCAAACAGACTCAACAAGACGGGTGTGAAAGCGCCCTCACTTGGCATGCCTGTGTGTACACATATTAGAGGTCCCATATTGTACACCTTTCCAGTGTTTTACCTTAGGTTCTGATACGTATAAGACAACGTTCTGTGGTTTCAAGTACCGAACACAATCTCTATCCAGTTTTACATTCATTAGCGCCACACATGAGCTTTTTCCGGGGAAGAGGTTGTTTCGTGACTGTTCCTGTAAAATACAAAAATGACAAACACAAATAAAACATACATTTATGTATTTCCATTTATATACAGTTTGATCAAAATATTAACCCGGACTATAAAATGCAAATAGTCAGGCAAACACAATTATTCATTTTTGTTTATCAAGAACAATGCTCACTCTATATCAGAGGTCCCCAAACTCAGCCCTGGGGGCCCCCTGTGTATGCTGGTTATTGTTGCAACCCCAACTGCAATCACAAAACTTCTCTTATTTACCCTCTTAAGCCACATTTTCTCAGACATAGCTATGCATGCCATGAGGAATAAAACTCATGTTGTTATTGTGCTGTATTGAAAACAATTACATAAATTACATTTTGTTTTATCAGGAATGTTAGACTAAGGTTAATGAATGGACTCCTAATTAGGTTGCTGAACACATGTTTAATTTGTCATAAATCTATCAACACAATGCAGGTTTGGCTCATTATCATTTGCTTTGTTTTTGAAAATGTTAAATAATTTTCCATGTGGTTAGTTTTAGTGGCCAGGTGTTCACAATTCCACCAATTAGGAGCCTATTAATTCACCTCAGTCTTTAGTTCAATCAGTTAATAAGTTTCCTTTTGCAATTTCTTGCACTATAGCACAAGAAGCACAATACAGACATGGCTATTTTATCTTTCGTGACTGACACAACATGGTTTAAGAAGGTAAATAATCCTTTGAAACATCAATAGAATATCATTAAGAAAAATTTACATCTTGTTAAAGTTCTGGGATTGCAATTGTGGTTGGAACAAAAACCAGCATACACAGGGGTCCTCCAGGACCAAGTTTGGGAACCACAGCCCTATTCAGCATTCATGAAAACACATTATACATTCAAACTTTCAACATTTTGTCTCAGATTCCATACACTCAAACCCGCAATCTATATACTCAAGAAACACAATCTATATCCAGGTGTATTCAATAAATAACACTGCATGTTTTATTAAATATTATATACGCATCTTAAATATTCAAATGTTCTTTCTATAAAAAAAAGCATGATAAACCATTATTTTGAAGGAACAAGTTATATATTCAACAGTTCGAATATATACACTCAGAGCACTTTATTAGGAAGACAGCTCTCAAAACGGCCTCAATTCTTCATTGTATGATTTCACAAGATTTTAAAAACATTACTTTGAGATTCTGTTCCATGTTGAATTTCTGCAGGTTTGTCAGGTGCACATTCATGCTGCTGCAAATCTCCCATTCTACCACATACCAAAGGTATCCCATTGGATTCAGATCCGGTGACTGGGAAGAACATTGAACTCATTGTCATGTTCACGAAACCAGGTCGATGCCTTTTGCTTTGTCATGATGGAAGTAGCCATGGGTATTTTGTGGCCATGAAGGGATGCACATGATCAGCAACAATACTAAATCAGGTTGTGACATTCAAGCAATGATTGATTGATTGGTATTAACAGGCCCAAATGAGGCAAAAAAACACCATTAGCCACCAGCCTGGACTGTTGACACAAGGCAGGTTGGATTCATGCTGTTGGCACCAAGTTCAGACCCTACCATCTGTATGTATCATCAGAAATCGAGATTCATCAGACCAGGCTATATTTTCTTTTAGTCTTCAACCGTCCATTATTGGTCTGGTCTGTTCTGTTCTTGGCTGAGAGAAGTGGAACCCGACATGGTCTTCTGCTGTTGTAGCCCATCTGCCTTAAGGTTTGACATGTTGTGCATTCTGAGATGCTTTCCAGATCACCAGAATTGTTGTTATCTGAGTTACAATAGCCTTTCTTTCAGCTCTAAGCAGCACCTGGCCATTCTCCATTGACCTCTCATGAAGGCATTTCCGTCCGCAGAACTGGCACTCACTGGTTTTTTGGTTTTTCTGAGTAAAGTCTCGAGACAGCTCTGTGTGAAAATCCCAGGAGACAAGCAGTTACAGAAATACTCCATAAACCAGCCTGCCTGACATCAACAATCATGCCACAGTCAAAATCACTGAGATCTCATTTTTTTCTCCATTTTGATGGTTGAGGTGAACATTAACTGAAGCCCCAGACCTGTATCTGCATGCTTTTATGCTCTGCACTACAGCCACATGATTGGGATCAGCATGGAATCCACTTATTTACTTTACTGAAACAAATAAATGACCCAAAGAACCCATTATGGACTAAGGCACCCTATAGAAAAACCCATAGAAAGGCCAAGGAATCGCATGCGTGTCAACAGTCAACATACGTCTTGAAAAACAGTCATAGGATCAAATACAATGCTGGCATTGTCCCTCTGTTAAGGGAGATGCAACGTGCAGGTCGCATCCGCCCATAAGGGGTCCCAAAAACACGTATAGAAGAAGTCTATTCAGGATTGAGGAGCTCAAGATACACTTAATATCACAATAACTGCACACAATACATGTTAATATTCCCATTTAGGATACAGAAAGATATTAATTGGCAACTTCAAAATTCAGTTGCTATAACCGGACCTCTTTTGTAAAAGATCAGGTGTGCCAGATGGGCATGTTCTGTACAGTACCGCAATTCAGACATAAAACATACGACATTCAGACATAAAATCCCATAAAGTAACATAAGAAGCTACCCAAGAACTCACAGCAAACACCAAGGATGGTTTCTTATCCGTCTGCCATTTTGTTTGCCACTCAAACTGCTACAGCAACTAAACAGATATTTCACTGCATCAGGCACAACTATATGACCATAAAAACATGAGTTATGAGAATGTTATATCAAATAAAGTTGTATTGTATTGGCCAAGAGCTGAATTAGTACAATTGCATCACATTGCAAATACCGCCCTCCTGTAAGCATTGCATTCGTGCTCGAGTCCAGAGCAACTCGGTATCCATTCGATTACCCTGGTCAGGTACAATAGCGGCGCAATATGTGGCAATCCAAGACACAACCTTCTGGGTACTAGCTCCACTCTCCACAGAATCCACTCCAGTGCAAGATCTGTGACAAATTTCCTCCCTGCTGCCAGGCCAAGAGCATTTATTTTGGTAGCCCATCAAGCTCCAGTCAGCTCTTCACAGACAGTGTGAAAACAGTCACATTTTATGGGTGCAGAATTAATGCCGCAGGAAAGCACATGCCCCTGGGGGTCTGGGCAGCCTCTCGTCTCTGTCTTGGTTCAGCCGTTCCCTGTACCAAAATTCTTCTGCCTCCACTGATGTTCAAAATGGCCACCAGAAGTGCACTTCACGTTTTGGATAATCGATATTCAGGGCTTAGAGCAGGGGTGTCAAACTGAATCCCCCGGGGGCCGCAGTGTCTGCTGGTTTTTGTGGTTTCCTTTCAATCAGCTGCCAATTAAGGCCAATTAACCAGCCCACCCCAAAAACCAGCAGACACTACGGCCCTCCAGGACTGGAGTTTGACACCTGTGGCTTAGAGGGTGGTGGCCGTCTTATCAGGCTCAAGATTGTGCTCTTCCAGCAAGCTCAAGAACACTCATGGGGAGTGCAGCTCCTCAATCAGTATAGCCATCTCCTCTTCTGGGTTAGTGGTCTAGAAGAAAATATAAAAAACAAAATACTAATGTGGGGATGCAGACTATTTACTGCTCCGTGTCACTGCCAATATGCACTCCATGTTCCTAATTTAACATCTCTCATACTGAACATTACGTCTCAAAAAAGCCCCTTGTAATCCCACATAATAATAATATCCTCACACATCATCAGCATTTGAAATGTGACAATACAGTAAAACGCGACAGTCTAAGCACCAATATAAAACACTTCCTGACTTCTCCTTGCTGAGCATAGGGCCTTTAAGCACACTTCACAGATCTCCAAAAGGTTTCAGGACTTCTTAACCCTTTGATGCACAACATGGGTGAAAAGTGACCCGGGCGAGTGAGATCGCCATGTAGTGCATGAACGCATGCACTCAAAGACTAAAATCTAACCTTCTACCACCTCACAACACAGAAAAATGTGAGGGACCTGTGGTTTGGTACAGATCAGCACTACTCAATTCCACGTCCTGCAGGCCGCGGTGTCTGCAGGCATTTGCTTCAACTGTGCGCTACACCTCCGGATTTCACCAACTTGCTTATTATCTCAACAAAGCAGGTAAAATAATGACTGAAATCAGGCGGTGTAGCACACGGTAGGAACAATCGCCTGCAGACACTGCAGCCCACAGGATGCGGAATTGCATGGGGATAGATACAGGCCTTAAGACTAGGCAGGAAATCAAGCAGAGGGCAGTGAGCAGAGAGCAGTGTTGCTTGTACCGTCCTGCAATGAATATCACTGTAAAGGCTTGGCAGGACTTATAGACAATAAATGTGGTGACAAATAATTTCACAGGTCTACAATTTGGAAAGTCTTGTCCCCAAAAACAGTCATGCAATGCTATTCGCTGGATTGCATAAGCCAGGGGTGTCCAATCTTATCCAGAAAGGGCCGGTGTGTGTGCAGATTGTTGTTTTAGCACAGGACTAAGACAGCTGATTCTACTCATCAAGGTCTTGATTAAAGACCACAATTAGTTCGTTAGTATAATTAGGTGTGTTACTGCTGGGTTAAAACAAAAACCTGCACCCACGCCGGCCCTTTTGGGATAAGATTGGACACCACTGGCATAAGCAAAAGCACTCTCTGCACTGCCTTGCCTGGCATTTCTACCATGGTCTTAAGTTATTAATTCACAACTCTACCATGCACCCCAACACCCAAATGCAAATGTGGGACATGCACCTGTATGAAAGCAGTCTCCACAAGGTGACAGACACAAACCCATTCAAACCCGTGTTTGTTCAAGGCCTCCCATCTACTTCAGGACGACGGCAACCCCGGAATATTACAGGTGTGCCACTTACAGCATTGAAATATGTTGTGAATGAGAGGAGCTCACACAAAGTAAATTGGTTCGCTGAATTGAAATTGAAAAAGCACTCTGTAGTTCACTCTAAAGACCACGGTTCATACTTCTTTGTATGCCGCTTTGGTAAAAGCATCGGTGGAATAAAAACGTAATGTAATGACTCTGGCAGTTCAAAGAAATTCTGTTCTGTAACAGTCAATCAGTAGACTACGCAAGCTATGAACACCATTTAAAAAAAACCCTTTCCCTTTGTATCCAACCATGGCCTCAGACCAAAGAACACCACTGTGACAACAGCACAGCCATCAGTCAAAATAAATAAATTATGATACAATACTTACAATCGGCATTACGAGAACATGGGAGCATTACGGAGTTTTGCAATGACAGTATCCCTTTGCCTGCACGGCTCCAGAAGCCTTGTCAAATTACTGGTCCAGCGCATTGAATAATGCTTGCAGAACAGCAGCAACTAGCTACCTTACCAAGACATGTAGTGGAGGCAGAACCACTGGGTGTTTGCAAGACCAGACTTGATACAGTGCTAGACACTAGCTTTAAGACAAACTAGATACACTTTAGTGGTAGGAAAAGGTGAGCATTGCTGCGCTGAATAGCCTGCTATCACCGTTATGTTATGGTAATAATGACTGAAGACACAAAACAAATTCCTTGATAAAGCCCCAAAACACAACAGCATCTAGTATGTGATTATTTTACATGGACAAAACCATAATGTCACTGGGCTCATGTTGGGCTCAGGGAGATAAACTGTATAGGCTAATATTAACATTCAAAGAGTCTGTGCTGCCTCCGTCAAAGCTCCCTCTTGGGAAAAGGCGGAAAAGGCTACTGATCTAGAAGTAAAAAAAATAAATTAACAGTGGTACTTAATTAAAAGATAAAACAACATTTCCCAAAGATGTTCCTTTTCACCAAGGGATCGTACCATCACTGCATTACCAGTACTTTAATTTAATGCATTCGTTTATTCGACAGGGGCAATGCAAATGAAGAACATTTCTATAAATGTGCCAGTATAGCCAAGGAGGCTAACTTTCATCTGTTGTCCCTGGGCTACAAGTCTTTGGACTGGAGGACGGCCGGGTAGGAAAAGGTCAAAGTAATTACTGCAATTAGCGCTACAAAAGCAAATTGCTGGGTAGATATTGCAGCACCACATGACGGTTGCAGCGAGATTTGTGAATACTGAATTTGTACTTAAATCATGTTAAGTTATTAATTAGGGAATAATTATCCATCGACCAATTATCCATTACCCATCCAGTGATCCATAGACCTCTGAAATACACAACAGCGTCTGCATTCACAGGAATAGGTCTATGCTTAGGAGAAATTTTCAGCATTATCCACAGTCAGTGAAGTCACCAGAAGTCAAAATAGGTCTACTTCTACTTCAGTTACACCTACGGCATCTTTATTATTTAAAGTTTGTCCATTTTCACAAAACAACCCTGTTCAAAAGTCCCCAGTTAGTGGAGCAGAGACACCTAACTTTGCTCCACCATAAAAATTGAACACACAGAAAATTTTAATAATTTAATTACTTTCAGGTGACCTCATAAATGACCAAAGTACCAACACAGCCAGCAGAGTTCCTGTAAAATCAGACCGCCATGTACTCAAGTCCAAAGCCTTGTAGGCCAAGGTCTACAGGTGAAAATAAGTCTCCGTAAATCAATATTAATTAAATCAGCAGATCTGTTCTGACGAGCTTCCACAATTCAATTTACCATGTAGCTTCAAAAATGTAAATAAATAAATAAAGATTTCATGAAAGAGGAAATATATCCACAGCAGATTAATTAATAGAATATAGAATAGATTACAAGATCCTGTTGTTAACTTATAAAGCTTTAAGAGGCTTGACCCCAGAATATTTCTGTGCACCACTCATTTCCTTACCCTCCAAGACTACTTCGTTCTCAAGATGCTGGCTATTAAAAAATGCCAAGTGCATCTAAAATGACGCCGGGAGGAAAATACTTTTCTTACACATGTGCACTATTAGCGTCCACAGATAACCGTTTTAATAGTCATTTCAAGAGTCCGAATATATACAACTACAAAACAATAATAATGCTTTAGTTTTCGAAGCAGTGTTAATACAATTACCATCTTAATGAAAAGAATCATTGTTGAATGAAGACTTTTACAACTTACATACATGGCAACCGTCTATTGTTCCTACGCTATGCAAATAAATCAAATAGGCCTACGGCAAGCGTTTTGATATTCCACATTAAAAAATAAACAAATGTGCACCATCTAATGAAAATAAAGATCATATTAACAAAAAAAAGAAGAAGAAAAAAAAGTCTCGCATTCACGCAGTATGTTTCATCTCACTGGGGACTTCATTAAGAGCCCACGTACTTCAAGCGGGTCTTTAAAAACAGCAGTGCGTCCACATTCTGAGAATATGCGGTTTCGCAGTTCGTTTAAAACCAGGCCAACAGCCAAGAAACGCATTGGGAAGAAAAGGAGGCAGCAGAGACGCGCAGATATTTACCTCTCCGGTTACATGCGCTGCAGTTTCCGCCATCTCGATCCATGTTTTCAGGTGACGCGCTTCTTTTTAAGGTTTGAAGGTTTTTAATATTATTCTGAGAATATTTGTCTATGATATTATATAATAGAAACATTATTTAAATTGTTTGACGTATATACATGTTTTGTGTAGTTCGGCTACACGTTTAACCATTTAACCATTTGGACTAGAGGTGCGAACGATTCATACAGGTGCAGCGATTCTGATAAACGAGACGAGAATTTAGAAAAGCGGAGTCTTGATTTCAGTAGGCCTACATCTAAGCACTGCGGTATAATGGGCATTGTGAACTACACCTTTAAGGTGACATTTTATTTTGCATACTTTAATAAAAGGACTACCTGCAGCAAAGGACTTTAAATCTCTGAATCTGTCGAAACTTTATGTCGGAAGCAGGCCTAAATTAAGGCTGTTCGCCACGACTTCAGTCAGTAAGTATAGACTGACACAATATGTCTTGCAGCATTTACGTGAATATGTACATTTGATATCAGTAGAATGTGTTGGTATGATTATGTGCTTACCTATTGCTGTGATGACGAATATTATAAACTCCAATCTGTAATAATCCATCCTTTACCCCCATTCAGCGTTTGCAGCGCTCAAACATTTCATCCTACCCATGGAGGTGTATTGCGCATGTGCACTTCACAACTACGTCACTTTTCTCGTTTCGTGTCACACCTGTAGATTCGTAAGCACATTGACTCTGGTAACTTCAGGAACTTAGTGGATAAAGGAATCGTTCACGAAATCAATAAATATATGAATAATTTTCGTGTCTTTATCTGTTTTCTGTCCTGGTGCTGTAAATCTCTTTAATTAGCTGTAATTTCTCTTAATTTACTATCATTGTTATTTTACTTTGATGTGTATGTACTGGTTTATTGGTCTCTGTATTCCAATAAATAATAAAAGAAAACCCCCCTAAATTCATGCTACCTTCACCTGGATTTATTTTTCACCATAATTAACATGGTTTTTTCTGTGATTTACAGTGGTATTATTTCAAAATCTCTAAATCCCAAGAGTACCATATGTCACGCTCAACATTATTCCTTTTCAACCAATCAAAAGGCTACTGTATACTATTGATTTGAGCCCCGATCAAAAACCCGACTAAATTTGATAAATTTCTCAACTAAAGCAAAACCCCCTCGGGATTTGGGTGGAGACGCGTGATACTGGGCCAAGCACATTTTTCTTCAGTTCTTTGATTCTGTTTGTGTTATCAAAATCGCCAAACGTTGATTGTAGTCATCCATGACACCTTTAAGATAAACTGACCAGCTTCAAGCACACACTTTGACGCGTGTTAAATCGGTTATGATAAGAAACCGATTTGAAATCAGTTATAATAATAATAATATTATGTTCATACACACTGAAAATGTGTGCCAAACAAATAAGGGGGCTGCCATAGTGTTGTCTCATTCGATCAGTTAATAATGTTGTTGCATATGTTCACTCATAATTAAATACAATTATTTAATGGTTTTCATAATGTTATCTACTCATCTACAACTGGTCTGCTATTCTGTTACTCAGTCATAGAGCTCATTGAATCATGATACTTTCATAGGACTAACCAATATGACGTTTTTTTAAAATATTATATTCAAATTTCTTTGACTTGATATTTCCTATAAAACAATATGCTATCTATAGTTTTATGGTAGCAGTGTCTGGTAAAGTTATTTAGACTGTGAAAGTATGCAAAGTATAGTTTTATGTTGGTGGCATTTTCTGACACGCGGTTTCAGAACTAGGATTTGAGTCAACATGTTCTTGTCAAGTTCAATCAAATCCGACCTGATCCTGAACCCTGAACTTTGCACAAAAAAGTATTCGTATCGGACCTATCATTTACCTTGAGAGCCGACGTAAAAATGCTCGGCTCCTGAAGAGGAGTGCAGTTTGATTGGATCGCGTATCGGCCAATCGTTGACGGCCCCCGGCACTTTCCCGACCCAAATGGGCTCCTGAGGATTCGGGCAGAGTGAATGAGGCGAATTTACAAGCCTTCACTCGACTCTAGCAGTGTACTAAACATGCCATTCCCCCCACTTTTACTGCCATTATTACAACTGCTGCCGTGCTCTGAGATTCTCCCGGTGCCACCTACAACCACAATTTATTTAACAAATTGGGTGAGCAGGAACCCGATCACTGCGACAAGGGGTTTGAGAAACCCAAAGGATGAAATTTATCGAGAGAGGGAAGAGGAAACCAAATCAATAAAATTTTAAGAAAGTGGAGAGAAAGGGAGAGGGAGAGACAGAGCGGCAGTTTGTAGCACACTAAGTGCACGGGGGTAACAACGTGGGCCTCTCTTTCTCCAGTTGTTTTCTAATTCTCTGTTTTTCTGGACCGTTTCTTTCTCCTTCTACAGCACAGGTAACCGCAGTGTGTGGGTGGGCCTCCCTCGTGACTGACATGGTGATGAGGTCTCCAGGGGGCGACATTGGCTCAGGCGGTAAGAGCAGTCGGGAGGGTTGCTGGTTCGATCACGCCCTGGGTGTGTTGAAGTGTCCCTGAGCAAGACACCTAACCCCCAAATGCTCCTGACGAGCTGGTTGGTCCCTTGCATGGCAGCCAATCACCGTCGGTGTGTGGTGTGGCTGAATGAGAAGCATCAATTGTACAGCGCTTTGGACTAAGGTGCTATGTAAATGCCAGCCATTTAACATTTGCTCAGCCGGTCTCCGGAGCTAATGGTCAATGGGTCATTACTCCCAATCTGACCCCCCCCTGCTCCCCCCCACTGCACCCCACATCCACGGTCCGCACCTCAAAGCGCGGGGCCACAACCAACACCACTGGGCTTTTACAAAACGTCAGCACACAAAGACTGACTGATCATGCTCATTACACCAGCAAGGTCATTTAGCTGAGACAAGCGATCCCTCGCTTAATTAGGGTGGGGGGTCAAACCCGTAACGAGGTAGTAGAGCATCCGGAAGATAAGGTCACCGTGGTTTCACCCCCCCCACCCCAAATCCGTTGGCTACGATTGGCTCCGGCTTTAACCACGCCAGATGGGAAGGAGCTCTGATCTGATTGGTTACGGTCATGACCCCATGGGGTCGGTATAAATCGAGCCCCTGTGATAAGGCTTTGGAATAAATCACGGAGGCAGGCCTTTCCCTTTGCATCTTAGCAGCAATTTAAAGTAGAGCTTTTAAAACACATTTCAGGAAGTTTGTGGCGTCTTCTTCCAGTTTGCAGCAGGATAATAAGTAGGAGGCCAGCCCTCAACAGCCTTTCCCATGGTGACTGTTCCCCACTTCCCCACAGGAACCCTAAGGTTTTCAGTTAGATTTTTGCTTTGTTATTTTACCGTGTTTTACGTAATACTAATACCTTGGAAGGACATTTAGCCTCTAGGGCAGGGATTATCAGATTTGGCCCTTGATTCCAAATCCAGCCCAAATTTTTTTTTTCTCCTGAGGGAATAACTGAACAATTAGTGCTACTGATTGGTCAGACTGTCTTCACACCTGACTCCCAGGTAAAGGGTGGGTGGAAAACCATCAGTTCTCAGGCCTTGAGAACCATGACTTGATGACCCCTGCTCTATACATTACTGTCCATGATGGATGTGTAGAGATGGCACTGTATCTACATGTGTTCCTGTTCAACCATTAAGATCCTCTCTAAGTGGGCATGGCTTAAATGGTAAATGGTTGGCATTTATGTACCGTATCCAAAGCCCTGTGCAATTGATGCTTCTCATTCACACACACACTCACACACTCACACACTCACACACACACTCACACCAACGGCGATTGGCTGTCATGCAAGGCACCAACCAGCTCGTCAGGAGCATTTGGGGGTTAGGTGTCTTGCTCAGAGACACTTGGATAATCCCAGGGTGGGATCGAACCGGCAACCCTTCGACTGCCAGGCGACTGCTCTTACCGTCTGAGCCAATGTGGCCCCACAAACCAGATGTTGTGCAAATGAGAGAAAAAAGTAATGCTTTCTAGCCTAATGTGCACTGCAACTGTTGTGCAGTCAAAGCACCAAGCTCGATGACTCAGCACTGACACACCATTCAAATGTATAATAGCAGATAATTTCTTTTTAAAGCTTTATTTTACAATCAATAGTCACCCTACGTGTGCTAAGTGATTAGCCATTATATACAACTACATTTTCAAATTGTCTGTCTGAATTAGGGGATCGGGCTTCTTCTGAAAACCCAGCGTAACTTAAACTGCTCCCAGCTCTGTTAATTAATAAATGCGTTTGTCAATATGTGGAGAAATGCATTAAACACGTTTTATTGTGTGCAATAAATGCCTGCTTTCCTTTCATTAGGTCTTTTGGATCTAGCTGATGCAACATCACTCAGTGAGAGAGAGAGAGAGAGAGCAAGAGAGAGGGAGACTTGCATTCAGAGCTTCTTAACCGCTAGAAAGTATAACCCGCTCCTGCTTAATGCTCACGTTTTAGGTGCACATATTATTTTCGGTATAGACATGAGATTTCCACTGCTTACCAACAAAATAATAAAGACAAAAATGTCTCGAATATCATTGGCCAATTTTGTGAAGACAAAAATAATGTTTATTTTATTTATTGTGCATTTACTCACCCCCACTACCCACTACCCACTCCCCAAAATACACTAACCCCGTGATTAGTAGTATTCAAAAGCACAAACATGATGGCAGCATAATTTGTACCACATTTAAATACCACTGCATATCCCTTAAAAGGGAAAAAATGCTATAAAGAAATAATAAAAAATAAACAGTTTATTTTAAAATATCAATTAAGAAATGGCATACTTACAAGCTATAGGTCCCACCTAACTATAACATAGTGTGAACGGAAGAATCGATATCAGTGCTCAATTAAAAAAAAAACCTCTCGTATGAAACTTTTGGTGCCCTTTTCTAGAACATTCTTGAATGACTATAATGCATGTTTTCCCAAAGCAAAAGCTTATTCTTTATATTTCCTCCCCTCTCAGAGTCCCCACACCCTGCTTAAGGCAAACTAGATGTTGTATTACTTGTGAAAAATTACAACCGACATCCCGAGGTCAGGCCGCCAAGAGCTGAACTTCTCCAGAATCGACCTTGAGGGAATGACACGGAATTGAATTTCGAGGTGCTGGGAGAGAAAGTAACAATAGTGGAGATGGGGACAGAAAAACTTTTATAGAGAGAGAGGGAGAAAGGGAGGGAGGGAGAGAGGAAGGGAGAGAGAGGGAGAGAGAGGGAGAGAGGGAGAGAGAGTGGGAGAGAGGGAAGGGGGATGGGGGCTGGCAGAGAGGGAGAGGGAGGGAGAGGGAGAGAGAGAGGGAGAGAAAGAGAGAGGGAAGGGGGGGTGGGGGCTGGCAGAGAGGGAGAGAGGGAGAGAGAGAGGGAGAGAGGGAGAGAGAGAGGGAGAGAGAGGGAGAGAGGGAGAGAGGGAGAGAGAGAGAGAGAGAGGGAGAGAGAGAGGGAGAGGGAGAGAGGGAGAGAGGGAGGGAGAGAGAGAGGGAGAGAGAGGGAGAGAGAGAGAGAGAGGGAGAGAGAGTGGGAGAGAGGGAGAGAGGGAGAGAGAGAGAGGGAGACAGGGAGAGAGGGAAGGGGGGTGGGGGCTGGCAGAGAGGGAGAGAGGGAGAGAGAGAGAGGGAGAGAAGGAGAGAGGGAAGGGGGGGTGGGGGCTGGCAGAGAGGGAGAGAGAGAGGGAGAGAGAGGGAGAGGGAGTGAGGGAGAGAGGGAAGGGGGGTGGGGGCTGGCAGAGAGGGAGAGAGAGATAAACTGAGGGGGAGAGAGAGGGGAAGAAAAAGGCAGGGAGAGAGAGAGGGAGGAAGGTGGAGAGAGAGGGGAAGAGAGAGGCAGGGAGAGAGTGGGAGTGAGGGAGGTGGAGAGAAAGTGAGAGGGAGAAGAGGGAAAGAGAGAGAGAGCGAGAGCGAGGTGATCACAGCTCACTGGGATGCCAGAGAGGCAGCCAATAGAAGGATAAAGAGAGGCAGTGCCGGACCTGGAGTGCCAGAGAAAAACAGATGTTTCATAAGTGAAGTGTCAATCAAACGGAGACCGGGAGAAGGTAGAGGAGGAGGGGAGGGAAGAGGGAGGGGAGGAGGGGAGGAGGGAGGTCAACTTGAGAGGAGCGGCACTGAAATGGAGGGAAGAAAGATAAGGCGGAGACCTCAGCATCCAAGAACCGTGCAATTCCAACAGGTACATATATATGATGGTGGTCTACATAAACAGCGCAGTGCATTGTGGGTGCTGTGATTCGCTCCTCTGCCCCTGGTCACTACCTGCTTTATAGCTCCAGATAAGCGGACGGACTGACTGACGGGTGGATGTGGCATTCTGGGTACTCCATCCCGAGGTGCAGTCGTCCAAGACCAAAACGTGACGCTGCAGAAGTCCCGTTTTTCCGAATGCACTCATATTTCTGTGAGTTAACTCACGTAAAAATAAAAAAAAACAGTGCCAACAGTGGAGGATAAAAGAAATTGGAGAAAAGTGAGAGAGGAAGAGTATTATTTTAAAAGTGTTAAGGAGTTGGGTGTTTTGGAGAGAAGTTAAACAGAAATACAGAGAGGGCGAGAGAGGAAAGGGAACAGTGCCCCAACGGGACAGTGGAGGTTACGAGGTGCTTGAGTGAGTCGTGTGTTTTCACGATGTCCGTGAGTCTTCCTCGCCTGCTATCGGGAGCAGGGGAAGGAAGGCACCCGCCCCATGCGAAGAACTGCGGGTTCTGTATCTCAGTCACGTTGGCAGCGATCGGTCTATAGGGGTAAGCCACTCAGATCCACGCGTCGCCGTTTGCATACTGAAGTGTCGAGAAACCCGTAAACTGGATGCACAAGGTATCCTCTCTGACCTGGGAGGGACCCCCGAGCCTGCCCCCGGAAACTCGTTTAAAAAGCCAATTTCATGCAAGACTGATGAAAACATTAAAAAAAAGTTAGACTTTATTTGAAAAAAAATAAAGTAAAATGAGAAAAAGAAAAAAAAACGAAAAAAAAAAAAAAAAACGGGAAGGAAGGTTGTAGTTCTCTTTCACCTCCGGGCTGTGCGATAAGCAGGTTCAGAATGAACCTCAGTGGGATTGCTGGGATGTGAAGGGAAGAGCAGCCTATCGCTTTAATCCCTCCTGATGATAATGTACAGGAGCTCTGTCAATCGGATGAAGTGCGGGAGAGACGCCTTTCCCACAGCAGCGCGCTCTTGTGGAAACTGGGAGCAACTTGTACATTTCACTGTCTGCGGTATGACTTATGGACGCACTGTACTGTACTGTACTGTACGCTGCTGACTGGTGCCCTGGTTGCTTACTTAAAAAAAAAAAAAACAACTGCTTCTGGATTTTGAAGTAGTGCTACGCCGTCATTTGCAAAGCCACTGAGCGTTTTGCGCGGGGGGGGGCGAGGGGTGTAAACCTATTCAAAGAAAAGGCACACCTTGAACACAGTTTTGGGGATGAATGTCGCAGCTGTAGTTCTGTAGAGGTGGGAGTGATGGGATAGATTATCATGCCTTTTTCCAGAATACGAGCTGAGGCACTGCTATCTTTGTGGTCTTAATAAGCAGAAGAAGCTAGCAATGATCATTCTGTATGTGTATTCTGAAAAAGATATTTATTAAATTAGGATTTGTGAAGTTCAGGAGAGGGTTAGGGCAGGGGATCTGTGGCAGGGGATCTGGTTCAGGCCAGATTTCCTCAGAGCTGGAGGACCCTTTCAGGCCAACACCTCCGATCACAGACTCTCCCCTCCTCTGGGACCCCGCCAGTGGATATGTCATTTTAATGCACATATTCACATTTCATTTGATTTAATGGAATATTTATGTTTTCATATAGAATTTTTTATTTTTTTATGCATGTGGGTTACGATGTTTTGGTATTTTAGGAATGTTTTCCAGTTGTAAAACATGTACAGCACTTACTTTTATCTTTTATTTTTTAAACGTATGCTCTTTTAAGGGTCTTTTAACACATGAGTGTTTTAACAGTTTTTTTTAATTTGATGTCAATTTTTAATAGCACGCTCTTAAACATTTTCTTTGGCAATGTACAGTATGCGGTTTTAAAATGGCACTCACGGTCCAGGGAGATGTTTTCGAAGACGGTTTCACGTTCACGCGGTCTGGTCAGAGTAACCGGGAGAGACAGGGCTGGTCGCTGGAGTCACGCGTCGACACATCAGCTGGCGTAGGAACACGGTTTACCCCCCCCCGGCCCCCTACTTGCCCCCACGCCGCGGGGAAGCCCGAATCTCACTCCAGATGGATGGGCTAGGACAGATAAGAGAGGGAGAGGGAGTGCCCCCTCCATCTGTTCTGATTGCCCCTGATAAAGCCCGCTAGCTTCAGCTGTTTTGGTACTCACTCACCTGAAGGCAAAGTAAGTTTATAATAAACAAGTATTAAATAAAAAAATGAATAAATAAATCTCTTTTTTTTTGACAGCATGCTAAGGGCCCCTGGCGGTTCCCTTTCGTCTGCGGCCGGTTATTCCTCAGAGCCATTAGTGGCTGCTGTAGTACAGTACTCGGAGCAGGAGAAAACAAGAGGAAATGTTGTTTTTAAATGCCAGACCACGGCCTGGCCTGTAACCCCTCTCCCTTCCCTCACTCCTCAGAATACAGCGTTTGAGCGCAACAGGAGAGTTCTGCAGAGCCCGGCTCGGATGGTCTTATTCTTTTCACTCATTCTGGATCTTTAGCGTAGTGGTTAAGGTACACGACTGGGACCCGCAAGGTCGGTGGTTCGATCCCCGGTGTAGCCGCAATAAGATCCGCACAGCCGTTGGGCCCTTGAGCAAGGCCCTTAAACCCTGCATTGCTCCAGGGGAGGATTGTCTCCTGCTTAGTCTAATCAACTGTACGTCGCTCTGGATAAGAGCGTCTGCCAAATGCCATTAACGTAATGTAATGTAATGTAATGGATCTCTGCTTCCTGCTGTCTGTGACGTGTCTGTATGTAGCGTGTGTTTATTGAATTTAGCATCAGTTCGGGCTTTGTTATGCCTGCTATCCATCAGGTCTTTAGTGTGTGGTCTTTTACGTCTGCTGGCCAATGCCAAAAAACACAAACCCTGTATCTGTGCCACAACAAGGCTTACAGTAGGCTGATGGGTGCGTGGGAATAAGGTCAGCGTCCATGCAAACAAGGAGAATTCACACTCCAAGCAAGGAAAAATGCAAAAAGATGAGAAAAATCAAATGCAATACTTCACTAGTGTCGGTGCAGCTCTCAAAACCACACCTGTGTATACAAATGGAAAATTACAGGACATATCCCGCAGCAATGCAGGCGTGCGTGGTGTGGGGGGAGGGTGACACCCACTCAGAATGCAGAAATATATCCTGTTTTATTTTCATATAAAACCACATTCACCACCCCCACACCGATAGCCCGCGATCGCAATCTCTCCACCCTCCCCAATCTGCTGCAATCTCCAGTCCAACTGCCCCCCCGCCTCCCCCAGTCTGCAATAGGTTGGGATGTGACCCACGCATAATCCCAAAGAATATTGGACTTTCAAAAATATGTAAATAACATAATTGTGCCTGCCCATGAGAGTTAATCTCACCTACCCCCCAAGACTCAAATAAATTTCCCTTTACTTATACAGGGTAGGTTGACTGAGCACACATTTACAGTGACAGCCGTTAATCCCCCCCAGCAGCCTAACCTGCATGTATTTGGATTGTGGGAGGAAACCATAGTATCTGGAGGAAACCCACACAGGTACGGGGAGAACATGCAAACTCCACACAGAACCGGTCGGTATTTCAAACAGGGCCTTCTTGCTGCAAGGCAAGAGTGTGCCCCACTGCACCACCACGCCCTGGTCACGGGTCGACTCTCCTGTGAATTAGCAAAACTAACAAATCTGTTAATGCTACACGCAACACGTGAGACCGCAAAAAACATGGAACGTGCCTCATTCAATGTCAACGCTCCTTCGCGAACTCTCGCGCCGAGCGGTTTGAATTCGAAATGTGCCGCCACTCATTAAAATCGGGGGCCGTTAAGCTCTGCTCGAGTAAATACCGCGAACGGCAAACAGAGAAAGCCTGATAATGTGTGTTCATGCTCAGCACCTCCCCCTCGCTGGACCCCGGAGCTTCGTAACGGCACCGGTGGCATTCATAGCTCCTACACATCGCTCCATTTTTATCTCTAACATTTAAACAAAGGGTTACCGAGGAAAAAGTACAACAAATGAGCAATCTCCGCGGCTAAAGTTCACCGTGAAAAAAAAAAAAAAAAAAAGAGCCAGAAGCAACTTCAGGCCTACTAATAAGTACACATAATCATAAATATCTCGCAAATATGTTACCGTCGGACCCAGCGGCACAGTGACAGCCACCCGCCAATTAACCTGTTAATAAAAGCCTTGGGGGCCGGAGAACCAGGCGCCAGTCTCAGGTAGCAACAGCGTCTCCTTTTCTCCTGCAGAGGAAAGAGCGCAATATGGAATAGGGTTGGAAAAAAAATGATAGCTCTTGAACACGGAAAAGTAAGCTGAAAATAACTTGGGAAAAGAGGCAAGACTGACTGTAGTATTGCCATATTTTTCTTTTTTCTTTCTTTTCTTTTTTTTTTTTTTTACATACAGAGCCAAGCTTATTTGAGATATTGCCTCACGGTTTGCCCTCTGTTTTTAAAAGGCAGATTCTTCCCTCCTCCGTGCTTCTGTTCTCCCATTCTGTGCGCGGCGCGCGTTTGTGCGCGTCTGCATGCGAGCGTGCGACCCTATGAGACCGAGGGAGATCGGTCGCCGCCTTTCACAATTTTTTATGCCCCAGCCGATGGTGAACCGATTCTTTTTCATCTTTTTCGGTTGGAGAGACTACTTTGGATCAATACAGCGTGGCTGACTGTTAAATCACTCCAGAAGTGGGAGAGCTTAGGCAGATGGGGGCGGTAGAAAATAGCCGAACAGCGTTTCATCAGTGACACAATTCTCCGTCTCACACGGGTTCAAAGCCGTGTTTCATACATAATCATTATTCATATTTATACAGCGTGCATGTGTCTATATAAACAGTTAAATGCAAAAGTACTGGGTCAGTGACACAATCTCTGTTGTTTTGTCTCTGTCCTCCAGCACAGTAGATTGGAAATAGAACAATGTACAGTATGAGGTTAAAGTGCAGCCTTCTGCTTAAATGCCAGTGTATTTACAGCCATATCTGTGTAAGGAGGAATTATATATATATAGACACTTGCAAAAAGTGTCTTTATATAATTTAGCAAAAAAAAAAATTAGGGAAAAAAAAACTTTGCTAAATTAATGAAACAGCACATTTCCGCAGATACAGTATGTTTAATATTCTGGTGATAAAACCATAAACTGGCATCGTTCCCTGCATACCAAGTAGCACAGGACGCACTGCGAGGAATGATTCGTAGTTAAGGCCACTTTGCAAGCGCAGTAGTGATCAAAGCATTTCCCCTGAATAAATGTGAAGGCAATGGCGGTGCAGTCCTGCTTTTAATGATTATCCAAAATTGCAATTACATTATTTATTTTTAAAGATCTGCCTCGTACAATGATTTTGATACTTGCAGTTGAATCGCGTTATTTTTATGTTTAGCGTTCAGGCTGTTTGTTTGACGTTTTTGCGCGAGGTCCTCCTCGTTGATATTTCTCATGCACGGCCGCTGAAATCTTTATTATACGTCCGCGCAGCGCGCAGTGGCCGGAGGAATAAAAGAGAAGGTCTTCTTGGGATTGAATGTCACGCCTTTGTGGTCTGGGCTACGTTACTGCTGCCCAGGTGCAATTGCACTGCCTGTCATCTCCTTTCAATTACTGCAAGGAAAGACAAAACAGAAAAGTATTTTATAACCGAATGACTCAGGTAGGAGGAGTGTACCAGGTGGCATATTCTGGGTCGGAGAACATTATGGGTCAGATGCCGTGGACCCGACCTATTTGAATAATTCATTTATTCTTTAAGATGTGCTTCATTAAAAAAGATAACTAATCCAGAAGTGTGTGTGTCTGTGTATGCGTCTGGTATGATGATTAGAAAGCTGTATGTAAGGGTTGCTTCTAAACTGATAAATAATTAAATCCAAGCATGTTTGGCCAAAGAACACCATCCATGCAAGATTTTATCATTGCAAACGGAACTTTACTGTACACCTGCTGTTTTCATTTCTTTGGGGGGGGTACTGTTTTTTGTGGAACAGGAGTTGGCACGGCTTCCCTTGCAGAGGCTGGTTACAGTATGACAGTAGAGGTGTAGTATGTACTGTTTTTTGTGAAACAGGAGTTGGCATGGCTTCCCTTGCAGAGGCTGGCCACAGTATGACAGCGTATGTATAATGTGTAATGTGATTAAGTGGACTCCGTGCTTATAAGCCCTGAATAAGCAGAGCGTCATGCCTGGCCCCCCCGCTTAGTTTCCCGCTAGCGGGAGCACGCGACCGATGCTGATGCAGCATACCTCCCTTCCTAAATCGCGTTTCCCCGTCCAATGACACCCACTAAGCCTTTTACCAAGCTGGGAGACATCCAGTCCCCATCCCAGAGACTTGAGAGGGAGATCAGGGACAGGCTTGTTTACTGGAAGGTTCTATTGATGCCTCTAGTGGTATGCTATACTGTCAGTGAACTATGCTAGGCACAGCTCTGCCCAAATAAGCAGCCCCCCCTCTAATTTGTTGGGAACTGTGAGTGATGGCTCCAACAATCACTCACATAATGAGCCCTGCCCCCGGAATCCGAAAATCACATGCCGTGTAAATAAAAAAGATTCACATTGATACTGGTGTGATTTGAGGTCTCCACAGGTAAGCATGGGACAATTTTGCACTAGCGGTCAATCAACACCAACCACATACCATTGCTTTTCCAAGGTCCGCTTCGTCTCTTTAATAAGTTTCGCAGATTAGAGAGTCACTGTGGCACTGTGGAAGGATGGGAAATGTTGGCTGAGAAAAGAAAAACAGTAAAATGGTGAGGAAGTGCACCAGTTGACCGTGTTATCATTTATTTCACAAAGACACGAGCATTTCAGCACCACGTCTTAGTCAGTATTCACTTTCTGTCATGGCACGCACGCGCACAGACACAAGTGTACACACATAACCTGTGCAGGTATGCATGTACATACACACACAAATGCATGCACCACGCATGCACACACATAAACGCATACACACACACACAAACTGTACACATATGCATGTATGCATGTACGTACGAACGCAAACGCATGCACCACACATGCACACACATAAACGCATACACACACACACACACAAACTGTACACATATGCATGTATGTACAAACACAAACTCATGCACCACGCATGCACACACACACACACACACACACACACACACAGTGCACACACACACACACACACACACACACACACACACACACACACACACAGTGCACACTGGTGAGGATGTGCCTGCCCAGGTCCAGAGCTCTGAAACACTGTCGCATGAACACACCTCCCGTCTGCGGGTCCAGCAGGCTCGGGACAGACGAGGGACAGACGCAGCCACGTTCCCGGAGACAAACACAAGCGCTTCTGGAACGGAGGTCTGAAGGGTAATCTGTATGCGCCTCACGCAGGGGACTTAGAACACACGCAGAGACGAGCACCGTCATCCGCCCCGGCACCCGCCCGTTTCCTCCGACATAATCCATCCGCCGCTCTTTGATACGGATCTACGTGTGAATCTGAGCACCAATTACACCTTTCCCCGGTGATCAAAGCCCAAAAAAAAAAAAAGAAAAAAAAAAAGGGCTGCTTACTTTTTTTTTTTTTTTTTACGTTTTGCCAACAGGCAGACAAGTTGCCGTGGAGACGGCGCTGGGCTGCTGTCGAGCTGTAAAGCGTGTCTGGCTGTGTCAGGGCGCCCTTTATTGGGTCTAATGGGGCTCCCTTAATGTGCGCAGGGGGGTGTCGTGGGTGTGTGTGTGGGTGTGTGGCCGAAATTGATATTGATGACTTATTTACATTTCCTTTCTCTCTCTGGAATCATTTCCCCCCTCGCTCTCCCTCTTCACCCTCTTCATTTGATCGCCCCCATTCCTCCCACCTCGCTCTGACTGTCCCCTTCCCTCTGTGGCTCCCCCCCCCCCGCCCCCCGCCGCCCGCCGCCCGGTCCCGTTCCCCAGCGCGGCCGGAACGAGCGCGACACGCAGCCGCTGTGCGGATACGGAGAGGGCTGGCAGGATTTGGGAGCGTGGAGAGGGGGCGGAGGGCAGGGATTGGCCGCGTCCGGCCGCCAGCCTCCCGCCCTCGCAGCGCCAGGCTCGGGCGTTTATTTACATTTTATCTTTACTTCCACTCGTCTATTCCTGGGCTTCTCCCTCTCCCCTGCTCCGCTCCGCTCTGAGACAGAAGGAGACGGGTGACTGTGCAAACGCTCAGACACACGCAGACAGACAGACAGACAGACAGACAGACGGCATCTGCCTCTCCTGCCTCACTTCCACCACACAGTGTGAAATCTGCCATTTCATGAATGCAAGAGTGGAGACACACAGACACGCACACACACACATGCACGCACGCACTCACGCACACTCGCAAACACAGACACACACACACGCGCACGCACGCACATGCTTGCAAATACACTCACACAGACATGCATGCATGCACACTTGCAAACACAGACACACACACATACACGCACACACGCTCGCAGACACAGACACACACACACACATACACGCACACACGCTCACAGACACAGACACACACACACATACACGCTCGCAGACACAGACACACACACACATATATACATACTGTGGCACCTCGAGGTGCCCTCGGGGTACCACTGGGCCAACCTGGCCGTCATCAAGGGCCTGCCGCTGGAGGATACCTCTGGGTCAGGTGATTGAGGGAAGGTATTTCCCTACTGAGTTGCTGGAGGGCTTTAGGACCCTGAAGGGAAACGGAGTACCAGTGTAGAGGACAATAATTGAATAACTGAAGCTCATCAGGACCCAACAAGGCACACCTGGTGATGGTGAACTGCTCCTGGCCACACCCCCTCAAGCACAGATGGGCTGCGTTGAGTGATGAGGCCAAGGGCTTTAAAACACAGGGATTCTGCAGAGCTGCGAGGGGGCGTTATGGTGAATTCTGTGTCTGTGCTAACGCTTTGTGATCTTTTTCATTCAGTGCGCCTCTGGCCTGGAGTAGTGCCGCGCCCTAAGCCAAGGGAAGCTTAGAGACCGGGAATCCACCAGGAGGACGCTTTGAAACGGCTGTGATTTCGTTCTCTCTCATCGCCCCTTGCCCTTCACTGTTTTTTGTGAAAATAAATGAACCTCAGTTTTTGCACTTGAAACCCTTTGTTGCCTGTTTTGTGACCTGGGTTCTCACAATACATGCACACACGCTCGCAAACACAGACACACAAACATACATACATACATGGACACACGCTCGCAAACACACGCATACACGCACACACAAATATGCACACACGCTCACAAGCACACACATATATGCACACACGCTCGCAAACACAGACACAAACACACATACACATACATGCACACATGCTCGGAAACACACACACATACATGCACGCACATGCTCGCAAACACACACACACGTACACGCTTGCAAACACACTCACACACATACACACACACACATACACGCACGCACATGCTCGCAAACACATACACACACACACACGAAAGCTCAACATCAAGCACGGTTCCATTTAAAACATCACTCCGAAAATCAAGGGGCATTTTTCTGTAATGATTAATGAATTAGTCTACTCCTTTGCAGGACTGTCAGCATGGTATATCAGTTCAGTCAGCCTCTCGGCACATCTGGTATCCACTCACATGGCAGAAACATCAAAGCCACAGCAGCCCTGCCAACCACATGACTATTTATGCCTCCACGGGCTCTTCCCCATTCTCCATCCTTCCCTCAGCGGAACCTTCGTGCGTTGCCATCGGTGACCATCAGCTCCATGGAAACGAGAGCCACTTTCAAACCGCACTCTACACCTGCACTGTTCCCTGACACCTTTTTTTATTTTTTATTCCTGTTCAAAGAGCCAAAGTGAATAAGCTTTGGGCAACTACTGGACCGGCACGACTGTTTGATTGACAAAATTAATCAAGAATAACTTCTTCTTTTTTTGCCCCCTCCATGACCTATGCCAAATTTCCCATTAATTTTTGATGACAGCTGCAGTCAAAGTTGGGAAGTAGGATGAAAAAAAATAAGGTCGGCTGGGGCTTTTTCTGTCGCTCACAATTATGAGCAAAAGTCTAGATGAGCTCCTTTACCAAGTTCTGGGCCTTCCCTCAGGTACTGGTTTCCCATCCACCTGTCGGCACAATAGTCACAAACTCCAATTGTAACAAGCTCTTATTGTTCTGATGTTGTTCTGATATTGACCCTTAGGATAATTCACTTACCTAAGGCCGTATTATATCAGAAATGATCTGCTTTGAAGAATGAATTCACCCTTTCAGGAAGAACTTTCTAATCAGTCAGATCAATTCTCAGCACTTTCATTGACTGTGCTGTTTACTGTGGGCAATGATTCCTTTCGAGAGAGTTTTGGTCACACTTTACAATCCGGTTAATGAATTAAGTAATGTAATTGTTAACATGAATTAATGATGGACAAATACATTCATTTTCATTAGTTGATGCCTTTGTGAACAACCAATGTATTGGTTACATGATATGCATACATTAGCAAACCATAGGATGAACTTAGTTAATGAGTTAATCATGAACAAATACATTAACTGACTTTTTCATTCCAATATGAATTGGCAATACCTAATGTAGTTGTTAACATTAATTAATGATGTACAAATATATTAACAGATTAACTTCTCAGTTGTAGTTAGTGAACAACTACGTTAGTACTTTACACCTTATTGTAGTACATTAGCACTTTACAGCTTAAGTGTTACCAGATTTTTGGTTTTTGAATCGATCAATTCATAGAATGATCCTGTGGCCACCTGGTCATTAATACTCAAGTGCATATGGAAACAAAGAGAAAATTTGGTTTCACAGTTCAATTTAAGGATTAAATGAACATTAGCACTTTTACATATTTTCATGAGCAATAATCAGCCAAGAGACTGGGTGTAACTTAAGCCAACAACCACAAGGAGGGGCCTGGTCTGAATTCAACAAACCCTGTGGAAAATGGACCCTTGGTGGACCCCGGTGACAAGGCCAAACCTGTTCATCTGAGGCTTCTTCTGGCACAAACGCTGTTCAATCTCATCGTTTCTTTTTTTTACTGCCTGGCTGTGGTCGTATTCCTTCCATTTCTCAGGTCAGATTTGTAAATCGCCCTTGCCTCCAGACACACCTGCGGCAGTCTTCCCGGCTCGTAGAACAAAAACGGCAAAGCACAAAAAAAAACAAGGGCGGTAACTCGCGGAAGCCAGAGGGCTTAAACTGAGGCTGAAGGCATTAAACAAAGTGGCCGAAAGCGCTGATAATAAAAGCCTGCTGTGAAATGAGTTGAAGAACGGTGGGGGAAAAAAAAAAACTGCTCGACAGAGCTGAGTTATACTACGGTTTCGCCGTAGGTGTTGCACAGAGAGGAAACGTATATGTGGCGATGTGGCTCAGGCAGTAAGAGCGGTCGTCTGGCAGTCGGAGGGTTGCCGGTTCGATCCCGCCCTGGGTGTGTCAAAGTGTCTGTGAGCAAGACACCTAACCCCCAAATGCTCCTGACGAGCTGGGCGGTGCCTTGCATGGCAGCCAATCGCCGTCGGTGTGTGAGTGTGTGTATGAATGGGTGAATGACAAGCATCAATTGTACAGCGCTTTGGGTAAAGGCGCTATATAAATGCCAACCATTTACCATTAGGCAGCAGGTCTTTTCGGGTCTCTCACTGGCCTGGGAGGTTCTGATACAGCGGAGAACTGCGAGGCGCAGGCAGCCAGGACTGTCGGCCAGGCAGAGAGCACTCACTTAAGGCCCGAGCCGGAGTCCTGCGCGCAGGAGGAACGGAGAAAGAGGGAGAAAGAGGGAGAGAAAGGACAGATAAAGAGCTGAGGCAGAAGGAGAAGAAATGTCAGTGGGTGGGACGCGATTAGGCCTGGAACTGGGCTTGGATTGGTTGAGAGAAATGGCGTTAATCTAATTTTGATCTGTGTGTGTGTATGTGCACATGCGTGCGCTGTACATTCACCCTGGTATATTTGCTTGTGTCCATTGGTCCAGATATGTGTATTTGTATGGGTGTGTTGTTTACATATTTGTGCGTGTGCGTGTGTTTGTGTCTGTGTGTGTCTGTAGCTGAATATGTGCATGCGTCTCTGTGTGTGTACGTGTACCTTTGTGTGTGTGTATGTGTGTGAGTGTGTATGTGGGTGTGTATGTGCGTGTATGTGTGTGTGCTTGTGTGTGTGTGTGTGAGTATGTGTGTGTGTGTGTGTGTGTGTATGTGCTTGCGTGTAAGTTTGTGTGTGTATGTGGGTGTGTACATGTGTGTATGTGAGTGAGTGTGTGTGAGTGTGTGTGTGCATGTGTATGTGTGTGTGTGTATATGTGTGTGCTTGTGTGTGTGTGTGTGTGTGTGTGTTAGTGCGTGTGAGTGTGCGTGCGTGCGTGTTAGTGTGCGCGCATGTGTGTGTGCGTGCATGTGTGTGTGTGTGTGTGTGTTAGTGTGCGCGTGTGTGTGTGTGTGCGTGTGTGTGTTAGTGTGCGCGCATGTGTGTGTACGTGTGTGTGTGTGTTAGTGTGCGCGCATGTGTGTGTGCGTGCATGTGTGTGTGTGTGTGTGTGTGTGCGTGTGTGTGTGTGTGTGTGTGTGTGTGTGTGTGTGTGTGTGTGTGTGTGCGTGTGGATAAATGAACGGCAGTGACAACACTCCGCCACCAGCGAGCTGCACATGAAATACCCTCCATCACAGCAGGCAGTTAATTGGCTGCATTAAATCTAAGAGCAAAGTGAACTTTGATTGCCTTTTAAAAATGGACCCATCTGTTATTACCTGCGGAAAGTGAGCCTGACAGGTCCCACAAACCAATGAGAAATGTGTCAAAAAAGGTGATGCCTCCCCGTTCATTTAAAGCTGGATAATTACACATGCCATTATTATTTATTATTATTATGAAGCACTTACATTTCAGTTAGGAACACCTTCAAACGTAGATCAAGAACCGAAGACTGCATAAGCCCTGACATTCACATGTTGTTTGACATTCACATATTCTCAAATTAAAATAACTGAAATTAAAATAAACGCATAATCATAATACAAAAATAAATTAAGGACAATATTAAAATATGAAGCGCCCAAGCTGATAAGGACACTGCAGTTGTACCAACAATTAGAAGTAATATTTGTAAACGATTGATACTTTACACACAAAATGAGCATGTTATTCCCGAAATATGTTTTGATTAAAGCACCATGCCCGGTGTTTCTGTGTCCGGACACTGCAGACGCAAGCACTGCAATAAACGCATTCGCTTTAAGACCTAGAACAGCGAGCTATAATGCAGCAGTGACTTTCAAAGCAGAAAACTTTCAGGACAAATGGTTGCGGTTAAACTGACCCGGGCTCTTAGTCAAAGCACAGACGTAGCTGTAGGCATTTTTCTTTTTTTCTTTTCTTTTTTTTGTATATATATATTTTTATTCGAGTTAAATCGGTGTTTTTTCAGCCCTGGTTGTCCGAGAACACAAATCTTGTTCCAATCCCGCCAGCCGGCCTGTTCCAATCCGGCAAATTGGCCTGTTCTGTTTAATAACCTCTCCTTTCAGTTCATTTCTCCTACAGCCAGGGGCGTAAGCTTGGGACTCTGGGTCCCCGGAAATAATATTGCTCTGGCCCCCGAATCCAACAGGAAGTTTTGTCAGCCCTCTCCACTGCGGCCCCCGCAATCCGCGGGCCCCTAGAATCATCACCATCTTTCACCCAATTAGCAACAGCTCACATATATCTGCACCCATGCACATTCAACCGCAAAGTCCATTCACGAGAGGGAAACTCATTTCTGTTAATACCTTTTTCCAAAGCCCTCTTTATGGGAGTGAAGCACACGCCATTACATTACATTACATTACATTACATTACATTACATTATTGGCATTTGGCGGACGCTCTTATCCAGAGCGACGTACAGTTGATTAGACTAAGCAGGAGACAATCCTCCCCTGGAGCAATGCCTTGCTCAAGGGCCCAACGGCTGTAGTGGATCTTATTGTGGCTACACCGGGATTAGAACCACCGACCTTGTGTATGCCAGTCATTTACCCTAACCACTACGCTACAGGCCGCCCGCCATGTGGGTTCAAGTCCCAGCCAGCCAGACGCTCTCTGCGTGGAGTTTGCCTCTTCCCCCCATGTTTGCGTGGGTTTCCTCCGACACTGAAAGACATACGCGTCAGGTTAGGTGTGCTCCTGCCGTTGCCCTTGACCAAGGCTCTGACCTCAGAGAACTGTGGCTGCCCACTGCCCCGAAGTAACTAGGATGACTCACATGCAGAGGACAAATTACCCCCACAGGGTTCAATAAAATATCGAAACCTCTTAATGTCTGAACTTAATTAAACGCTGTAATGGAAGGGCAGGCAGCTATGTAGAAGCGGACGGCTGCCGTGTAGTCAGCGTCTTCGTATAGCATACGGATCTCGAAGCTCATAACGATACTGAAGTCTCAACATCGTGTTCAGAAGCCACGCTAGCAAGAGAGACGGAACGAGACCAGGAAAGATGCAGGAATCATTCACAAATCCCCCCAACCACCCCTCCCGACTTCTGTAGCGGTTTCCCAAGGACAGGGCTGAGATGGGGACACTTTCTGAAGACGCTTCGCATTTTTATAGTTTCCGGCTCAATTTTTATGCCAGTCGATTTCCTCGCAAGTTATCAGTGGAACTGTTGTGTGGCAGATTACAGCAGTGTTGCAGATTGATTAGTTGACACTTCAACGTGGCAGGATGATCTACTCTGTGTGACAGGGGTTTTGACGGAAAGGAAATACATACACACGTCGCCACAAGCTAAAGACAGCTTTGTGGATATTTGTGATTCCTTAATACAACAGCGATGAATGCTTATTTATGAACTTTATTTGAACTCAGTCACTGGATAACCCTCAGGATAATGCCTCAGACAGTCCTGTCCCAAATATAACACACACTCACACAATCTCAGTCTCACACTCACTCACTCACTCACTCACTCACTCACTCACTCACTCACTCACTCACTCTCTCTCTCACACACTCACTCACTCACTCTCTCTCTCACACACTCACACACACACACACTCACTCACTCACTCACTCACTCACTCACTCACTCACTCACTCACTCACTCACTCACTCACTCACTCACTCACTCACTCACTCACTCACTCACTCACTCACTCACTCACTCTCTCTCTCACTCACTCACTCACTCACTCACTCACTCACTCACTCACTCACTCACTCACTCACTCACTCACTCTCTCTCTCACACACTCACTCACTCACTCACTCACTCACTCACTCACACACTCACTCACTCACTCTCTCTCACACACTCACTCACTCACTCACTCACTCACTCACACTCTCATACTCTCATACTCTCACACACCCTCTTACGCTCTCACACACACTCTCTCTCACACTCTCTCACACACTCACACACACACACACACACACACACTCTCATGCTCTTTCTCTCACACACACACACACACACCCTCTCACAGTACTGCATGGCTACAGGGTCTGAAAGCACTATAGGTGGCCTTGTCTTGTCTTTGACTGACAGCTGACAGAAGAATGTTTCTTGATTTACGTGTCCCTCTCCACCAAACACAAGATATTTGCGTAAGTCACTTCTTGAGCTGGCACCTGGTTCTCCCAAAGGGGTGTCAAAGTTATTCTCTTTAGGCTTGTGGCAAGACTTCTGGCCAGAGAGGCCAATCTCGCGCTCCAAGAGAGATTGGTGTGGGCGGGAGAGTAAAGAAAAAAAAAGAAAAAAAAAGAAAAAGAAAAAAGAACAAAATGGGAGCTGACTTTGCTGACGAGTGTTTGTTTCATTGACTCATTCTGTGCAGGTCCTTTAATGCTGTCATTCATTCTATTTGTATTCCAAGCCTGGATTCAATCCCAGAATCCCCTTTCAGCTGTCCTTCAATGCTCCTGAAGTGGGCTCAGACTCACAATTACATCCATGATATGACGACACAAGGCCCCATTCTGTCAAAGGCGCTCTACTTTTTATGTGAATTGTATACATTTGTGTGTTCCGTACACAATTGTCCGGTAGTATAGCTGATTGTTTTCCTGTTTGTATGGTGAGCCGCACAGCACACACAGCACAGGGGTTTATAGTCAGAATACAGCTGCATTCTCATCTATTCTCTGAGAAATGCCGGGGTGTTGAGACTCTAGTCAGATGCTGAGAGAGGGATTTTCCCTTCGCCACCAAGTGCTCCTCGTGAACAAACCCATTATCAAACCCACTTATTACTGGTCAGGGTCGAGGGGGGGAACCGGAGCCTATCCCAGCATGCATCGGGCGAGAGGCAGGAAAACACGCTGAGCAGGTTGCCAATCCATCACAGGACACACAGACCATGCACTCACACACTCACACCGAGGGGCAATTTGGACTCTCCAATTAACCTGACCTGCATGTCTTCGGACTGTGAGTGGAAACCAGAGCACCCGGAGGAAATCCACACAGACACGGGCAGAACACGCAAACTCCACACAGACACGGGGAGAACACGCAAACTCCACACAGACACGGGGAGAACACGCAAACTCCACACAGACACGGGCAGAACATGCACACTCCACACAGACACGCGGAGAACACACAAACTCCACACAGAGAGGCCCACGACAGGATTCTCACCCAGGGCCTTCTTTCTGTGAGGTGACAGTGTGACCAAAAGATACAATGAGATGAGACATCTTGTCCTTAATGAACAAACTGCAATATTTCATAAATATTTGAGACACAGCTGAATCTAAGATGTCTCGATACACGGATGTGTACAGACAGGGCTAGGACATATCAGAACTGCTTAACATGAGTTGTAATTGCTCCACAACATTTGCTTTTTGAATATTTTTGTAACAGTAAGTGACATTTTCATTTGTTATTGTTATGCAATTGTACCATTGCCATTGTACTATTATTGACTATGCAAAGTATAAACAAATCTGTTCAGAAATGATCGCATTAATACAAAACTCCGTGTCATGTGAACCACCTGTCTGACTGATAATTAAGTTGATGAGGCAGAAAAGAATAATTATTGTGCACCTGATACAAAAAAGGCAGGTTTTAAGTTCCCCCTCCTGTAGCACATCAAACAATTTCATTGTTTAAAAAATTGCAGGCTTAGCAGAAAATGTGTAAATGTGTTATCGCAACAGGGAGACTTATCCGTTAGGGCTAATAAAGTGCGTTTGTTACAGCCTTTGTTCTTATCGTTCAACCAAAGCAGTTTAGACATTCAGTACATTTCCGCTGCATAATCCACAGTCCCACCGCTGCAGTGTGTGCAGTGTCACCAAAGTTCAGCTGAATTCATCTCGCGTCTCCATCCTACGCTGGTGCCATGGGCGCTTTCCTCCGAACTGTGGGCTATTTCACACACCATTTTGTTTTTCGCCGGTCTGACTCTGTTTTAATTGGTACAGGGTGTGTGTATGAAAGTGTAAAGGGCTACTGCTCGGACAGAGGCAGAAAGCCACGATCTTCAGTGAAACACCGTACCGTGGTTAATTAGGGTGATATGATACATATGCAAGCACACGCACACACACACACACACGCACACGCACACACAGGCACATGCACACACACACACACACACACACACAAATGAATGATAGGAACAATTTGATAAACACCCAACGGATTATTCATTCATAAGTCACTCGCACAGAAATATAAACAATCTCAAAGACAGGAAAAGATACGCTTAAATCTAGCAACAGTGTTACCATGGGGATAATAATGAATCCATGTAAATTATATAATTAAGTATAGTTATAACTGTACTGGAAATGGCAAAGCAGTGCTTTACTCTGATATCAAGCACACTGAGCAACAAAATAACTTGAGACTCGTAAAGTCCATTTTAACTGAAGTCTGCAGATGGAATTTATAACAATCGGTATGTCTCTGGTTTACCCTGCACTTTATCTGCAAAATAACCCTGTACCAAATGACTCATTAACACTGACATTATCACCACATTGTATTTCTTGTAACTACTACATATACTTTCTTTTATTTTGTTGTTGTTTTTTTATTGCTGGGATGTTGCTATTGCTGTTTTGTCAATGTCAGGTCGTTACTGTAAATGAGAATTTGTTTTCAAATGACCATCCTGTTTATATAAACAGATAAACAGAAAATAAAGGTCATAAAGCAGATGCAGAGAAGAAACCACCAGATTAAGTTGTAAATTCTTCAGTTTTCAAACCCTGCTTTCTGTTCCCCTGCTGATATTTTATGGAGTTTAATGCTTAGTCGTGCAACAGCTCTGGTATTTCTTTGAGAACTTAAGTTTTATGTTCTGTCAGGTAGTTGATAAGTTGTCAATCGAGTCTTCTTCTCAAACACGCTGTCTCTGGCCTCGAGGGAATGACTGCACTTAGAGCCCTGATCTTTCACTTCTGTTTGCTCTGGATAAGAGTGTCTGCAAAATGGCGGCACAGTAGAGTGCATGCAGCCAAAGCAACCAGAATCCGTAAGTCACATTCCTGCAGACACCGCAGGCTCTAAGGGTTATTGAGCGCACGTTGGGATAAGCCCCTCCTGGAAATGTATTTGCAAAAATATATATATTATTAATTATAGCTATTTGAAAGGGGGAAATTGGAAATTGACACAAGGCACATTGAGCAACAACACTTATGTTGTTGCTCAATGCGCCTTGTATCAATGCAGAGAAGGAAACCACCAGACACACACACACACACACACTGTCATGCTATGCTCCTCCTCTGAGTTTATATAAAAAAACCCAAAATAAATAAACTGTGTGACAGTAAAACTACAGTGGGCTGCCTAAAGGCTTTTCTTCTTCTTCTTCTTCTTCTTGTTTCCTACATGCACATGCTGGGAAGGCAACACGGGGAGAGCAAACTGTGCATGCTGGGAAAGCAATATGGAGGGCCAGATTTGCGCTCTGAGTACCAGGCTGCCGTGCAGCGGATTACAAGCTGCTCGCCGGCCTGTACGGAGGGAACATCTGGGCCCGGGGCGTCAGAGCGAGCCGTCGGAAACGCCGCACGCCGACGTCCTTTTGAATAACAACCAGGGAACACAGCGGCAGAGAGACACGCTTCACACGGCGAGCCGTGCCGGGTGTTCTCATTACAACTCGCTGCAGATTAATTGTACAGCGGTATCAACACAGTGGCGATATGCAAAATGCCGCTTTCAAATTCTAAAACACCGTTTTGCGTCTGCCGCTCGGTGGATTACAGAGACGGAATGAAACGCGGGACTTGACGAACGCGATGAAGCACTTCCGGCTCCAGCGCGATTTTATCGTGAATCGGTCAATAATTGATTTGTTTTTTCCTTTGACAAATCATCACACGTAATGCAGTATTGATCCCGCCTGGTCGGTGTATTAATAAAACACGGAGAATGTGCAATTTTTCAAATGTAGGCAGGCTGAATGTAAGCGTTGGGTCGGACTGATTGAATGAAATGGTTTTCTGCTACCAATGCGCACTGCGGTTACCAGCCAATCTTATGTGAAGTAAAGAAACTTTATAAGAATGTAAAGTGCACCCAACGGGCTGATTACAGCCCAGCCTGCTGAGAAAAAAAAAAAAAAACCCAGCTCAAGCTAGGTTTTAAAACTGCTGGTAGCCGGTACTTCAAGCTGGGTCATAGCTGGAATTTACACCGGGGTAGTTCACAAACAAGAAGGCAATCGAAATGGTACAAGTGTTAAAAATCCAGATACTGCATAAAACAGTTGGAGTTGTCACATCAGGTAACATCAGCGGGGCTAATATGAACTCTTCCCACTATCCCTGCACAACTGACAGCCCCGTTATCTCCTCAGCAGGAGAGAGCAACTCAGCTTTGTCAACTGAATACTGGATCAGCCCAGCGACCAGTGCCTTATTTTGGACTGTTTTCTTTTGAGTCAGTATGTTCTTTCAAATACTATATTGATCGTTTCACATCAGCATTAGGATGTTCAGTAACTGCACATGATTGTGATCATTCAATAAGACAAAATACATTTTATCGATATTCGTATTTATTTTAGTTCAAGTCGCAGGCAAGTATTCAAAGTACCATAAGAAATGTACTTGTTACTTAGTCTGCAAAGGTTGGGCCCTGCAGACTAAAACATTTATTTAAAAAATAAAGATCTGTGCTTTGTCATTGCTAAGTGGCTGGTGGGTTATGGTCAGATGCTCATGACCACTGGTGCCTGTCGAGGGGATCCTTTCATTGTGGAAATGTGAGCTAGTCATCCTGCTTCTTTCTGCTTTCTGTGTCTACATACAATACATGCAGACAGCAACGATACCTTAGTCAAAAGATGAAAAGATTTCCATCACTTGTTACTTGTTGCTAACCAATTCAGTCAGCGCCCTTTGTCATTTGTCGAAGTGCATACTGTGTGTTATAATTAAATTCAAAATTCAGTTTCATTTGTATAGCACTTTTCACTGAAGTCTGTCACAAAGACCCTTTACAGAGTAACACAGAAGGGAATCAAACACACCAGCCCTAAGGCCCCAAGCAGCGTATGAAGGTAAATGTCTCCCTTATGGGGAGAAAAGCCCTCAAACGGCGGAGAGAAAAAACTCCCTGATGTTACACCCTATGGGGCCGGCCCAGGGTAGCCTCATCATGTTGTCACATTTTCTCGGTTGAAGGGTGACAGTGTAATAGTGAAATTAGTTTCAGTTTTTCAAATCATAGTTTTCTTCTAATGACAGTTACATGGTACACCTTGTGGGGAAGATGTTCCAGAATCTAAGCAGCGATGATGTTGTATGCGATTATGTGATTAAAGTATTCCAGTGGATTACTTTTTCGAGTGTTTTACTTGTGGCACATATTTTGGTATTACTAAAAAAAAAAAAAAAAATCCTCAATCAATGTATTATTATTTAAACCAATATGGATTAAAGAGGATTAACTTCTTTAAGGCAGCATGACATCTTCCATACAGTTTGTCCTGTGAAGTGTATTGTGTATTTTCATTGTCTGCCAGTAAAGCCAGCACAATGGGCAATAGTTATATTACAGTTCTGTCTGACACAAGCTGATGGATGATGCTATTCCGGCTGCTATCAAGGTTATCCTGGTTGGTGGCAGGAGACGGGCGATTGGTTCAATTTCTCTGGAGTTGGGGGTGGGGGTGGGGGGGGCAGGAGGGCATTTACACATCACCACTGCCTGTGATGACATCATAAGAGCATTTACACATGAGTACTGAATGTGAGGATGTCACAAGGGCCTTTACACATGACCACTGTCTGTGATGATGTCATAAGGGCCTTTACACATGACCACTGCATGTGATGATGTCACAAGCGCACTGGCACATGACATAGGCTTGTGATATCACAAGGGCATTGGCTTTTCTTCTGCACTTCTTAAAAATAAAACAAACATATGAGAATCAAACTGTATCTTTAGGTACCTGTATTATACTTTTGTATTATGTCATGTTGTAATTGTGCTTATGTTCTGTCTACTAAAAATGGAGAACAAATTATTTTAAAAAATTACAAATACAAACATAAACAAGTAAACAAACAACACATAAATAAGGCCATAACGGCATTAGTCTGTGGCTTGCCAGTGCCGCTGATGAATGCTAAACAGGAGCAAGTTCAAATGAAATATGGAGCGAACAGAAAATAAATAAATAAATAAAAAACCGGACACTGCACTGCTAGCCTGTCCTTCAGAGATAAAGAGCCATGGGGAAAAAGAGACAGAGCAGAATAATTAAGTGCACTGGCTACCCTAAGGAATGCCTCCGAGTTTCTAATATAAATGTCTGTAACCCTATTTGCCATGGCTAACAAAAGCTGCAGTGTTGGGTCGATGGGAAGGTCAGGTGCCTCTTGTCCATGCCATATCTCGCACCCAATCCTCCTAAACTGCTCTCGCCCACTCATTTAATGAATCCTACTGTATATTTATTCAGAAATAAATTGCTCTATTTGAGCGTCAGTGAAAACATTTTCAATTCAATGACAAACAAACAAATAAAATATTTATGGGCAGTTTGCGTGCAAGCTCAGTGTCTTTCGCTGATGATGATGAAGACGACTTTAGTGCCCTTGCAGCCAATGCAAAGAACATTTTGGTGAGTTTGTGGACTTTTGTGGATTTATTTAAGACAATGATTATGACAATTGTTAGTTATGTTATGAGAAATTGCAATGCATATGTAACTAATCTGCATCCAATCAGACTGGTTGCCGGTAAGAAGACAACGTGGATTGCTGAAAATCCAGTGCCTGTGAACAGAAGTGCCATTACAATTTAAGAGCTCTGAATTTAGTCTTGGCTTCAGAACACTGAGAAGTGAAAAAGAACAAACTTTAACCAAAGTGAGAGGGCAGTAGTTAATTATAAATTGCAGCATTTGGCTAACATTTGAATGGATATAAATTTTATGCATTGCAATAGTTTTTAATATGTTTAAAAGTGCTCATTTTAAATAGGGTTCAATGAAAGGAGGTATGTTCTTGAAACTAGCACCTGCAATTAATTTCAACCTGTAATTTATTAACACGTTGAAAAATTAATTAATAGCCTGGTACACAGTATCTGTCATAAAACAACCACTACTCACCCTTACAAATGACGTTTCAATGCAAATCAAATATCTATTAATGGCATTAAGCGTTTTACAGTACCCAGTGTCCTGGAGTCATTTTCAAGGAGTGAGCAATTGCAGGACAGTCACTTCAATAATTATTTAAAAACTTGGAATAATGTATCAGGAAATCGCTGATTAATGATACCTTTAATGCAGAGTGTTACGAAGCTATTTTTTTCCAATTGGAGTCAGTGGAGTGGAGTGGGCCATGATGCATTGCCTGGGGTGTGATAAGGGAGAACTGCAGTCTGCTGAGGAACTAGATGTACCTGCAAGAAGCCATAGCCGTAGCCGTGCCGCGGTGACCGATTGGCCAAGTAAAGTAAAGTGACCGGCAAAGTACAACCACCCGCACCCCCCCACCCCTCCGCCCCTCCACCCAGACACCCTTCCTCCCCCTGCCCCACCCTCCTCTTCCGCTGCAACCCTGTACCAACCTGAGAGAGCAATGAAGGTTTGAAGGAATGTTCCAAACTAGGAAAGGAAGATTAACGACAAGCCGCCAACGTCAATAAGGCGAATCTCAAAACAAACGCTCGGTGGGGTTAAGGTTGCATTTCTTCAGATAGATAGATGGAACTTTATTTTACCCACAGGAACTTCGCTAAATATAAATATATATATATAAAGACTTTGGCCATAATGGCAAAAAATAAATATGCCACCCTGGCATATATCGACACAGAAGAAAGGATATCTGCTAAATCCATGCAGTCCTTGCTGGATAAATACTATAAACACCCTCTGCATTTAATAGACTCATTTATAAACTCATTTAAAAATGGACCCCATCCACGACACCCTGACAGTGGGAGTTCATGTCGGCCATTACGAGGACGTGTGAGATCAAACATGACAGCCCCTTCCCCCGTCTTACACGGGCAACATTAAATTAATTTCACGAACATCGCACCTCATCATTTTACATGGATAATTTGAGGTGAAAATGCATTTTAAGTGGTACTTTCCCGCGCAGAAATAATTGCCAGTTATTGTACGTTTGCAGCTCGACAATCACATTACACGGTGTGCGTGTAATATAGAACACAGTGACATGAGTGTTAAGCGCGTATAAATACATACGGAGCGGTGGGGGGTGATTTTACCAGAACACAGGATTCACCTCTGCCCTTTTGAAAGGTGACATGGGAAGACTTGGCCGGCCTGTAGCGCAGCGTAGTGGTTAAGGTACATGATTGGGACCCGCAAGGTCGGTGGTTCTAATCCCGGTGTAGCCACGATAAGATCACCACAGCCGTCGGGCCCTTGAGCAAGGCCCTGAACCCTGCATTGCTCCAGGGGAGGATTGTCTCCTGCTGAGTCTAATCAACTGTACGTCGCTCTGGATAAGAGCGTCCGCCAAATGCCATTAATGTACTGTACTTGCCGATCGTAGCAAGACGGGACCTCGGGGGGTAACTCAAAAACAACACCTGTATACAGCGGAGAGTCACATCCCTGAACTGGGCGCGGAGGGCACAGTTCTCAGCACAGGCCCGCCAGTGCTCCCAACAGAAAGCGGGTCATACCATGGCTCGCTGTGGGTGTGGATGAGGGGAGGGGGCTAGCAGGAGACTGCTGGCCAATCAATGACAGCCAAACCCAAGTACAGTACAGCCGTTACAGGCTATTTACTGCCAATACTAAACATATTAGTATGTTGGCTGGGGCAGTAAGAGCAGTCGTCTGGCAGTCAGTGGGTTGCTGGTTCGATTCATGCCCTGGGTGTGTTGAAGTGTCCCTGAGCAAGACAACTAACTACTAACCCCCATATGCTCCTGACGAGCTGGTTGGTGCCTTGCATGGCAGCCAATCGCCGTTGGTGTGTGAGTGTGTGTATGAACGGGTGAATGAGAAGCATCATTTGTACAGCGCTTTGGATAAAGGCGCGATATAAATTCCAACCATTTACCATTAACCATGACGTAATACAAGTATGTAGTATGTTTCATGTGCATAGTATTTTCATTTTGAGTATGGCAAAAGTGCCCAGATGAGTACTACATTAGCAAACATTTTTTAGTATGCAATAAAAGGACACCTCAAAATGGACAGCAGCATTTTGAGTATGGCAAAAGTGCCCAGATGAGTACTACATGAGCAAACATTTTTGAGTATGCGATAAAAGGACACCTCAAAATGGACAGCAGCATTTTGAGTATGGCAAAAGTGCCCAGATGAGTACTACATTAGCAAACATTTTTGAGTATGCGATAAAAGGACACCTCAAAATGGACAGCTGCATTTTGAGTATGGCAAAAGTGCCCAGATGAGTACTACATTAGCAAACATTTTTGAGTATGCGATAAAAGGACACCTCAAAATGGACAGCTGCATTTTGAGTATGGCAAAAGTGCCCAGATGAGTACTACATTAGCAAACATTTTTGAGTATGCGATAAAAGGACACCTCAAAATGGACAGCAGCATTTTGAGTATGGCAAAAGTGCCCAGATGAGTACTACATTAGCAAACATTTTTGAGTATGCGATAAAAGGACACCTCAAAATGGATGGCAGCAGCATGTCGTCGCCCGTCAGCCGAGCAGCCGGCCGTCTCGTGTGATTCACAAGAAATAACTTCGGATGTCAGCGGCACCGCCTGGCTTTTGACTGACAAATTAGGAAATTAGCATTAGCTTGCTAGCTAGCTGCCTACTTCTGAGGCGCCGAATTCAAAACTCTCTGTCGCCTCCCGCTTTCCATCAGCGGACTCGGGTGAGGAAATGGCACTCTGGGAATGGAAATGAAAACACGAAAGCCTGCTGTGTCGCAGTGACGTGTTTGTGAGGGTATATATCGTGGAAGCGATATAGTGACGTGTTTGTGAGGGTATATACCGTGGAAACGATATAGTGACGTGTTTGTGAGGGTATATACCGTGGAAACGATATAGTGACGTGTTTGTGAGGGTATATATCGTGGGAACGATATAGTGACGTGTTTGTGAGGGTATATATCGTGGGAACGATATAGTGACGTGTTTGTGAGGGTATATATCGTGGGAACGATATAGTGACGTGTTTGTGAGGGTATATACCGTGGGAACGATATAGTGACGTGTTTGTGAGGGTATATATCGTGGGAACGATATAGTGACGTGTTTGTGAGGGTATATACCGTGGAAACGGGTGGGTGTGTGGAAGCTCGCCAGTGGGACACTTGGCACATTAATTAAAAAAATATAAATGACGACAGTGGAATATACTGTATGTACAGACACTGAGCCCAGTGACATTGAATGGAAAATTATCCAGCTGTTCATATCAATATTTTCATTTATTGTGGCCATGGATTAAAAAAAAACAAAAAACATTAGTGAGTAATGTCACAAATATTTTGTGAAATATTGCTAAATTAATGAGTTTGGTTTCTAGATGTGTTTACCATGTTAATTTAATTAAACAGCCATCTCACAGCTGCATCTTCGTGGCGTGGTTGTGTCTCCTCAGTGCCAGAACACCCTGGGTTCCTGCTACTCACACGAACATCTGCCTTAGTATGCAGCAAACAGGACACGCTAACACGGCATTTAGTAAATAAGTAGCATGTCAGTAATCCATTCCGAACCGGTGTAAACGGGAGTGTGTATGACCTGTTCAGTAAATTTCAGCGGAGACAATCCGTCTGCCTTGATTACTTCACAATTCAAGCATTATCATTATTGCTTGACAGACACGGGGGGGGGGGGGGGGGGAGCGATACAGGAGGCATGAGCGAGCGAGCGAACGCAAACTCTCCAAGTTCAAATTCCACTCCAGACCTCATGCTATCACTATGGCAACCAGAAGGTTTTTTTTTTTTTTTTTTTTTCTTCTTCTTCTTCTTCTCTCTTTTGAAAGGACTTCCAAGAAGGACTGTACACGCACTACTTTGCCAGCTGAGATGACAGGTGTTACAGGGGGGTTGTGCGTACGGGAGGAAGGGGGGGGAGGGGGGGCGCGTGGCGTGCAGGGGATGCCGATTCCCGAAAGGGTTGCTCTGGATAGATAAACCCGAAAGTCATCATCTTCATCACAATGAGCCCGGACGGTCAGGGCTCGGTGTGTAAGATACATAAATGAATACATACGCCGCACTCAGGGCCGTGGGCGGGAGATGCAGCGCGAGGTTACGGAGAAGGCAGGAGGAAATAAATAAATTAGGGAGCCGCTCCGAGCCGCCGCGGTTATTAGCGCTCGCCGTGAAGCCACCCCTCATCTCCGGGATTACCGCCGTTCCCTTATTTATTTATTTACTTTTACGGAGAAAGAGTCATCCATCCTTCATGGAAGCACTGTGGTAAACCCGCAGTCAGTACACCCACCCTCCCCCCTCTACAACCACGAAGATCTTATTTAATAAATAACGCCAGCTACCTGTCCTCAGCCTCTTATTTTCCGAAAGGCAACGGTCCCCTTTTTTTCCTCCCCCCGACATGTGTACGCACGGTCCTCATTTGTTTACCTTTTAGAGGGCGTCAAATTCTCCATTTAAAAAGTTTCAGCGCTGGCCGTTGTTTGAGTTTAAGTGTCTCAGCTGTAGTGCTGGTATTTATGTGAAGCAGACAGGAAATCAAAGGGGATTGAATGATGTGTAAGCAATACGTGGCCTCGCTACACTCCGGCTGAAAATTCACTGCACAGACGCCCATTCAAACTGCAAGAAAAGATGACATCTCAAATAAAGGAACTCAAATATTACAGTCTGCCTGTCACAAGGAGCCCACTTCACATTGATTATGTACTCAGCCCCGTCAAAAGTCCAAGCCTTCATTTAATTTCACCCTTTAGAGGTCACAGGGTCAGGACAGAGATATTGAGGCACCTGGACTTAAATGTCAACACGCCAAGCATTCATCACAGACAGAGCACTCAGGCCTCCCAGAACCGGCGTAAAAAATATTTAACTGACGCCGATCAAACAGAATTCGCCATGAGATTGGCAATGCACGGATGTCCTTAAACTCAATAAAAATCTGCACAGGTCATGGATGATGCTGAACCCAAGGGAAGTCAGCATAACAGCAACAACAAAAACATGAATTAGAATATATTTAAATCTGGGTGAGGATGAGACCAGGGTCAGGGTCAACGAGTAAAAGCTATGACAATAATAGCTTAAAATTGTATTTTATTTTTGCCAATCCTACAGCCAGTCGTTGCACATCGAATATGCCTCCAAAATCTGGCCGAACTGGCAAGCAACATGGATGCTATTTCTATCCAGTTTGGCCCGGCAAAAAACAAAAAACAAAAGCTCTGTTTTGGACACATGATCACTGACTGACCGCAGTTTGGCCTGGACGAAGGTTAGCGATCGCTATTCAGGCAGGGGGAAGAAAACCCGTCTGTTTGACTTCCCGCAGGTCTTTGCTTTCTGATAACGGATGTATGTAACGTCACAATAACTGCTACAAATGAGATGTGTCTGATTCAACGGCGATGGCATGTCAAAATGAGCTAATGCCGTAACATTTCCCCAGAGAATGAGGCATACAGCGTGCGGATAATATGACGTACGTCGCCCCTGAAATGCATACAGCCAACATCATTAGCTTTATTCATCACCCATGACAACCAAACTTCCTAGTGTGGGAATATTTAAATAAACAAGAGAGAACCCAGCGTAAATGACCAGGTGTGTACGGTGTGTGCTCGATTGTGTTTCGGACCGATAATCAAACACACACCAGACGCCAAAGACAAACACTCAAAAGCCTACAATCAAGACTAGATACTGAAAGCGCACCTGCACTAATGATGCGGTTGAACACGCGAGACCAATCAGAAACACATGAAGCAATTTGTCCCCAATATGATGACATACAATAGTGGCTACATGGGGAAACCAAGATGTGGAAAATCTCTTTGATAAAAGCGGAGAATATACACGTGAACCACATGTGAATTGTTTTGCTTGCTAATCCAAAATTGTGGAGTATTGAACCAAATATGCCTTTGTCCCAAGACATATGGAGCTCACTTCATATACTTGTCCTACAACCTCAAAATAACTATCATATAAGAGCAGTATTTTGATCGAGTCAGTTCCAGTGTAGCTATGAAGGTCTTTGGGTTAATTTTTTCAGGGAATGACCAAAGACCTTGCCTACTTAGCAGAAAACATTGCGTAAACATTTTAGACAAAACCTGACTGCTAACTGCATTTAGCATTATATAATTAGCATTCCCAAGCCAGCCTAAACAACAAATAAAAGTATGCAAAGCTCAAATCAGTAGGATAGTAATGATTAATAGCAGCTCTACACAGGCACAATAACCTCAGTAGCCAGTTGGAAAAAAAAGAAAAAAAAACTATTAAAAAAATAATAGTTTTAGAGTGTGTTAAATGTTCAGTTTAACTGCAACATTAGTTACCTATAAACCAATACAAAGCAATAATGTTGTTTTTTTCCACGCAGTTTTATAGTGTAATTAGCCACTTCTCCACCTCCACCAACTCACACACGTCAGACACATTCCAGTTTATTAGATTGAAAGCGCTGCCAAAAACGAGTGCCATTACTGCGTCCGTGGGGCTGAAGTCACGGCGGACGACAGCGCCTCCTGTAGCTGTCCCCAGGCGAGACTGTAGCCGCGGATCCCTGGCTAATTTCCATTTCCATCCCCCTGTACTGGAGAGCTGCTGGTCCCAGTGCCTGTGGGCACATCGGGATGCTGACTTGACCAAGGCACCTTAACCCCAACAATTCTCCAGGGGCTTTACCCCGGTTCTCTCTCTCTCAATCCCTCTCACTCTTCCCACTTGCAACCGTTCTCCCTGGCATCTCTCCCCGGTTACCCTACTAACTGGTTAAGACAAGGATTTTTAAAAGATGTAGAGATGTTGATTCTCATTTACATTTGTGTCTGTGTGTGTGTGTGTGTCTCTTGTGTTTCCATACGTGCGTATTTTCTCGGGACGGACGCGCGGCTAATCGAGCGGCTGGTTGAGGCGACCGCGGCGGTCCCGCGGGGAGCAGAGCAGCCTCTCCCTCAGTGCGCGTCTTCAGAGGAGCGGAGGAAGGCTCCCAGGGCCTGTGTACAGTAATGGTGTTTGGCGTCGCCGATAATGGGTTTAGCGCCACTGGAGAGCGTGCACCCTCTGGACGCGCAGATGAAAGCCACGGCCCGAGACCACCCCCCTGCCTCCCTAGACCCCCCCCTTCCTCCTCCTCCTCCTCCTCCTCCTCCTCCCCCCCACCTCAAGGCAGCACCCCCGAGCTCTGCTTCTTCATGACATTTAAAGCCTTGCTTCTCACACTGGCTGTTGATGCTTTGCCGCGGTACAGGTTTCACAGCATCAGCTCCCTCAGAGTTAGTGTCAGTGCAGAAATGGGGAATGGGACACGGTTTTAAAAACTAGAAAGGGGTGTTTTTCCCATAATCCCCCCCCCCCCCCCCGCCTTTACCCACACCCTCCCTCTTAGGAGGAAATATGGAGGATGGATTCGGGACGGATTTGCGGTTGAGGAGACTCGTTGACGTGAGGAAATGTCTGAAGTGCTCTTCCACGGAGCCAAGGACACGCTAAGGTACAGTTCCTTCTGCCAGGACATCAGGGGAGACTCTCTCTTTTTTAAATTAAAGATTCTCGAGGCTCAAACCCGAGAATGTTTTTTGTTTTAAAGGAAGACAAACAATGTGTCCATTGAGGTCAGGAGCTAATGGACCGTGAACTGCAATATTCAGCAAGAGTGTGTTCACATTGCATAGGGAAGAAACACATAACATTTAATAAAAGATGCAGCCTACTGAACTATGTTTACATGTAGCAATGTTGTTCAAGTAACCTTACAATCTAACCATTCCATTGAGAGTCCAGTGAAACATTAATGCCTTTTGAAAACTCAGATTCATGCTGAGAAATTTATTTGATTACACTGAACTATTTTTTGTTTTACATGTCATATTACTATAATCTATGATGTATTGCACAAGGAAGTAATCTCTGTGAGTACACACATTTTCTGTGTAGACAAGTGATCCAATGTTTCTGAAAACACACAATCCTACATTTACCCAATGAATACATCCAGACATGTTGTTCACAGAGTGGAATCTAACAAGTGTGAAGCATGTAAAGAATGTTGTAGAATTCGCTCATTAACTCACCAGCACCAAACTCATACTGGATTCCCTTAGAAGAGAAAAATAGAAATAGAAATAATTAAACATATCATCAACCCACATGAGGTTAATTAAAGGCACAAATTCTTCTTGGTTATATGAACTAAACCAATTGGTCTCTTCTCTTCATTTTAGATTGGACCTTTTATTCACTCTAATAGTCAGTTATACTCCCTTTATATAATCATATTTATACAATCACATATCCACCTCGCTGAATGGACACAAAGGTTGGGTAAAAGAGATGACCTTGCCAACAAAAACTTCAACATGTTGTTTCTATACACACATACACATACAATTATGGCCTTCACGTTGACAAACACCAATAGCAGACTCTAAAGGCAATGTTTGTAACCGTCTAATTGATGGTAACAGTCTGCACCTTTAACCTCATTTTTAATTCTCCAATGCCGGATTTGAAATGAAACAATTAATTAGTTTAAACTGCAGACTGTTACCTTTAATGTGAGGGTGTTTACATCTGCATCAGGTAATCCATGAAATACATTCATTTTTAAACACAGTCCCCCCATGTAGGGGCCCTAAAGTAATTGGACAGTCGGCTTCTCAACACACACACACACGCGCACGCACGCACACACACGCACACACACACACACGCACACACACGCACACACACGCACACACACGCACACACACACACACACACACACACACACACACACACACCGTATATCTCGTGAATGCATTTCCCATACATAGATGTTTAGCATACACTTGGCCACGGCTGTGGAATCAGATTGATCTTGTTCCTATTCATCTCGGCCACGTGAATAAATAAATAAACAACCGGAACACAAGGCGATGAATCTCCAGGGCCTCTCGGCGTGAAAGGGCCCTGGGTATTTCTGCATGTCTGAGGCTGGCTCACAAGGCTGCCGACGTACCGCAGCACCGTTTCATTTCTGCACGCTCTCATTGGTGCAGCGGATTGTGCCGGATTGCCCGTGATTGAAAAGCCTGCTCTCCCCCCCTCCCCCCCCCCCCCCCGTCACATGGGTCATCATGTGACGCGACCCCGCTCGTGACCTCTGAAGATCTCAGCACTCCCATCTCAGCTTCAGCACTCCAGCTCTCTCCTCACCTATCCTCGCCCCCATCTCTCCTCTCCTTCATCTCTTCTCCTCTCCTCTGCTGTCCCCGCCTCTTCCCATCTCTCCTCTCCTGTCCTCTCTCCTCTCCTCCCTCCCCTCCTCTCCTCCTCTCTTGTCCTCCCCGCCCCTCCCCTCTCCTCCTCTCTCCGGTCTTCTTGCCCACAGCCACACAGCTGACGGCGGGCTAAGTGCCAATTAAGCCTCGTTTAGCCCTGGTTAGGCAGCGGCCTGTGCTCTCTCTTTCTCCAAAAGCACTGCCCCTCTCTGACCCACGGGCCCGCTCGGCCTGAGGCCCTCTCCCACCCAAGGTTCGTCTTCTTCTTCTTCTTCGTCTTGTTAAGAAAGAGAGAAAAAGAGCAGATGTGGTCCTAGACCCATTCCTCCTCGTAATTGAATGGCTCTCAGGACCTCGGAGCGGTGACTGGGGAGCTGTACTCTCTCTGTACAGGCTGGTAATGGGTAGGAGCGGGGGGGGGAGGTGGTTGTCAGGAGTCCATCGCAGGTACAGTTGAGCGTCACAAACTGCTAATGGTCCGCAGTCCCGTCCCGGCTGCCCGTCTGAATTTGGTCCGAGTTTGAGTACGCACCCCCCGTCTCCCCCCCCCGTCTCCCCCCCCCCCCCCGTCTCCCCTCCACACCGCGAGAGCAGATGAGCGGTTTTGTTTCACTCTGTGTCTGACAGCAGGGAGCGGCTCTGTCGATGGTGTCATTGTGACAGGAAGGAAATAAACGCGGTATTATGCTAACGGCGGAAGACAGATAAAATTAAATGAGGCTGGAGGAACACGGCCGGGGGCGGGGCAGGGGAACGCGCTCTCCCTCCGCTCGGAGCGCACCGGGGCGCGCGTCCAGGGGTCCCACCGGCCAAACCGGACCGGCGCCTCCCCAATCCCTCCCGCTCCGAACTGCGGCAGGTTCCACATTATGAGAGGACATTCCGGTGCGGTGTCACAACCCATGAATATTCATGAGAAGGATGCGACCGAGGACAGAGCAACCACTGCCATTGGTGTTGTCCTTGGGCCTGCCCCCTTTTTCGTGAATATTTATAAGGTGCATAAAATAGGAATGTTTTGGTTTCACTTCTTTTTTTATGTTTTGGACAGTTTTACCCATACAGAACTCAGCTGATCAACATTTGACAAAGAAAGGAACATGGGCAAAGAGAGAGAGAGAGAGAGAGAGAGAGAGAGAGAGAGAGAGAGAGAGAGAGAGAGACATGGAGGGAGAGAGGGAGGGAGGAGAAGAGAGGAGGAGGAAAGAGAGGAGAGAGAGGAGAAAGGAGGATGTAGAGAGGGAGAGAGTGAGGGAGAGTGAGGAGAGAGAGAGGGAGAGTGAGAGGGATGAGAGAGGAGTGAGGGAGAGAGGGAAAGAGAGAGAAGTGGGGGAGAGAGAGATACGGAGGGAGAGGGAGGAGAGAGGAGTGAGGGAGATAGGGAAAGAGAGAGGAGGGAGAGAGAGAGAGAGAGAGGGAGGAGTGAGGGAGAGAGGGAAAGAGAGAGGAGAGAGGGAGAGAGAGGAGAGAGGGAGAGAGAGAGAGGGAGAGAGGGAGGGAGAGAGGGAGAGAGGACGAGGACGCAGAGTTCCCGTCCGGGGGAAGTGACCTCTGGTCGTCTTCAGGATGACTTTGTCTCTCCCTCCGGCGCTCTGTGGGGAGCGGTGCTGCTCGGACAGGGATTGGATTCTGATTGGAGGCTGAGCTTGAGTGAAACGAAGCCACGGGACCAGCAGCTCACACAGACTTCAATATTCTCCCCCAACCCCGGCCCCGTGCCCCGGCCCCCATCGCCCCGGCCCCCACCCCCCCGGCCCCCCGTCCGAGGGAGCCAGCAGGAATCCCCAGAGAGAGGGGGCGGGGGGGGCTCAGCTTTTCAGCTTTTATTAAGCTCTCACTGTTCCCTTCCAGGATCGCCTCTCCTTTAAATGAAAAGCCCACTCGTCTCCCTCACCCCCACACCGCGCGCGCACACACACACACACACACACACACACACACACACACACACACACACACACACACACACACACACACACATCAGCCAGGACTGGACACAAGAGGGTGTCCACTAGAGCCCTTTCTGAACAGATGCCTGGCTTCACCAGACCACTTTCACAGAAAGAATAAATAAATAAATAAAAATAAATAAATGAGAAACAAACACAGGATCTTGCGACCTCGTTCACCGGACTACATTCCAAAAAAAGACAGCAACTCAGGAGGCGAGAACTGCCGGCCACAAATTCTGAATTCTGCTTCTGAGGCGGGCTGCTCCCCGGCGTGTTCGGCTTTACTGAGATCGCGTCCTGCATTTTATAATTTCCCCCTTTTTAATTCCCCCTACGTTCGCGAGGCACATTGCTGACGGGACTGTGGGCCAATTTCAGCGCATTTACATTTGCCAAGGGGAGCGCGGAATGCAGCACGGCCGCGCACGGGCGCAGTTCCCGCATCCGCCAGAAGAGGACGCTGTGGCCACACGTCTCGCCCGATCCACGGCGGGTGCTGCCTCCCTCGTTAGTGTTGCACCGCACGTCCGCGCTTAGGCCTCACAGGCTGCCTACAGTCAAACAAACCATCCTGTCAAACAGCAACGCCACGGCACAAATAAAAAATGTCCTTGTTTTCCCCGATTTTATTCACAGATATTTTGGCAGCGCAGACGCCGATGCAGCGGAATATATCGAGAATATATAAAGACGTGAACGCGTGCACGTTCAGCGCCCGGATTCTGTATTTATGACGTTTGACAGAGCTCATTTATCTCTGCTCTTAGTCATCATTTGATTCAGTGGCGTATTTTCATGAGAAGGGGGGAAAACTGACAGCTAATACCTTATAATTCCTTTCTCCTAAATATCATCTAAGCTTATATTGCACCACTTTCACGTCACATAAATACGTAATACAAAATAAACGTATATAAATCTGTAGGTCTTGTTATGAAATAAATAAAACGGAACATCAATAGAACTGAAGTGATCCGGTCCTAGAAAATATTCAACTGCCGTCTTGCTCCTGTCTACGTTTGCTTCCCCGTGCAAATGTCGTACAAATGTACAATGAATAAAAACGCACAATTAAATAATTAAATAATTAAGGATTGTGACATCTAGACCATTGAATAATACATTACCGATGTCAAATTCGCTCTTACTGGAGTGATCATGGTGTATCTTTCTTTGCGATATGTTTATATTTTACTGTAGTCATACCTGTTCTGTAGCCCTGTCATCGGTGTCCTTGTTGCTTCAGTGACGTGTATTTGGCGTGTCACGCCACATTAGCATTACGAGTGGACCCGCAGACCAGCATCTGCCAATTAAATAAATAATTCACACGTAATAAAATGCAAAGCCGCGCGGAGATCGTTTAACGAGGCTTTGCGCGCGCATGTGCCTTGCATCTGTGATATCGCCTGCGCTGTCGTGGGAACGGCAGAAGGCTCCGTCCCCTCGCTAATCAATGCGCGCTCCAAATCTCTCTCTCTCCACTTCTGAGGGGGAATACAAAACCCCTGTTCCGCCCAGCTCAACGATTTGCCCAGCCTCCTAGTGACTCCCAGATTAGCTTTTACTATTCTCAAGTTCATTACTTAAATGGCCCATATTGTGGAAAATGACATTTGCCTTGCTACTATAGGAGTATAAAACAATACAAACACTGCGGAAGTCTGAAAACGCACAGTCACCAAAGAAATCCACACAATCCGTTTATAAGAAACCGCGCATTTAAATGAGCCGTTTGGACTTCCGCGACTTTTTCACATCACAACAACTATACATTCCGTTGCGTATGTCCGCCTTCAGCTCGGCCCACCTTGGAGCCAGAAGCAATCCAAGCGCGCGGCACAGATGGCGTTCAGTTCGTCGCAGAGCTAGCCAGCTAGTTCGTAGCCATACCAGCAGGCATATATCACGCACCCTGCCAAATGGCTGAAGCTAAGCAGGTGTGGGCTTGGTTAGGACTTGGATGGAAGACCTCTCAGCCTACACAAGTGGTGGTGGTTGAGGCGAGTTTCCCCTAATCACTGTAAAGCACTTTGAGTGTCTAGAAAAGCGCTGCATAAATGTAATGATCTATCTCTTTAAAATGTGAAAAAAATAAGCCCAGGCAATACGCGAAGGTCCAATTGGTTTAGCTATGACTGTTCAGCACACGGATCTGGTTAATACGGTTCTGTGGTTCAGTGCCCCACGGATCGGTTGTTCATTCGCCCTTTGACCCAGAAGAATCCTGCGATGCCAACACTGTTTCGAGGTAATTGGCTTCCCTGTTGATCATCCGTGACTTAACGCCGCTCACTCGCACATTTCCTTGGGAACCTTTGCGGAATGTCAACGCATGTGCACAACGCCTATACGCTCGCATCGCAAAAAGCCGTTTCCGCATCTCAATTACGCCCACGCACATTTACATTTTCTGGGGCATCTTCAGACAGTGTTCGTCTTTAACATCTTCATCTGACAAGATGTACTGCGCCTTCATACAGGGGAGTAAATCTTTCACGGTTGTCTCATGCACTATCTGACAAGGTGACTTTTATGTGTATTCGCCCTCTTTGTGCAATTTAAAAGTGTCTGTGTGACTGAGGATCTTGGAAACACATTCGCGACATTAGGAATTTGTTACGCCATCTCAGAACTGCATTCAGCATCCAAATTGTCCTTGGCAGTGTGGAATTTCACCCTAAATGCCTTTGAAGTTATTCGCGCCAGGAATGCCTGTTTGCAGGGACGGATTCGGAGTCCATGTTTTGGCACGCAGGATCATCTGACCCCTCTGGGCCAATTAGGGCTGCTATTTGGAGAGCTGTGCTGCACGTGGTACGCACACTGGCCTACAGTGATCAAGCGTGTGTTAAACAAAGACGCTGCAGGTGTTTCGCATCTGCGAACATTCATCTCAACTTTATGTATTTTAAGAACAGTGGATGTGCAAAGTCAGACACTGGATGCAGAGAAATGCCAGACTTTGCCTCAGCAAAATTGATTGGCTGTATAAAATTATGAACAAAAAGTCACTTGCAGAATGACACCTTGAATCGATTTAGACTAGTTTTTTTTTTTGCCATGATATTTTTGTCGTTTCTTTTATATATTCAGTGAGCACTATTAAGTAGACTTGTACAACAGCTTGTTAATGCAAATATGTAATCAGCCAATCATGTGGCAGCAACTAAATGCATAAAAGCATGCAGACATGGTCAAGAGGTTCAGCTGTTCTTCAGACCAAATGTCAGAATGGGGATGAAATGTGATCTAAGTGACTTTGACTGTGGGATGATTGTTGGTGCCAGACAGGGGGGTTTGTGTATCTCAGAAACTGCTGATCTCCTGGGATTTTCATGCACAATAGTCTCTAGAGTTTGCAGAGAATGGTGCGAAAAACTGAAAACATCCAGTGAGCAGCAGTCCTGCGGGCAGAAAGGCCTTGTTAATGAGAGCGGTCAATATAGAAGGGCCAGACTGGTCAAAGCTGACAGGAAGGTGACAGTAATGCACAAAACCACACATTACAACAGTGATATGCAGAAGAGCATCTCTGAACACACAATGCATCAAACTTCTAAGTGGATAGGCTACAGCAGCAGAAAAAATAAGGAGAAAAGTAAAAAAAAAAAAATCTAAAGCTATATATATATATAATACCTACTAGTGCTCAGTAAGTGGATAAGTTTGTGGTTTCATACAATGCTGTTCCTTATTAGGGGTTGTAAAAATATACGTGACATTAGATATTCTCCTCCAGTTATGGTCTTGAAATGTTCTATTTCAGGATATTTTTTATTTCATTGTATCTACTTGAATATTTACCATGTTCTATTATATGCTTTATATAATCACAAAGTGTGAATTCAAATCATAAAAGCTCCTTATCGTCAATCCAAGTGATTCATCATTCCAGGTGAATAATCTTCTGTGGACTGAAATTAAATAAAATATTACCCATAATTCCCCACTCTTTTATGGCTTGAAATAACTTTGCATTCGACAGCTTTCTCTGCGCTCCAGTAAACATGTGATACAAAAACCTACGTAAATTGTACATTTTCAAGATGTCTGTTCCATGAGGACGCGTGTCTGTGTACACAAACGCACACACACTGTACATGGTGCTAATACTATAGTTGCACCTGAATTTACACATAAATACACGTTTCTGTTTGTGTTGTGCTGCTAGACCTTCATTTGAAAATGTAACCGTACCGCAGTTTAAGTAGCGGTTTCTATGTCGGAATATTTTTGAGTTTTCGCGCTTGTTCTCTCGGCGGGTGTACGGGAGAAGCTTTCTTTTTGCGCTTTGTTCCAGGACCAGCGTGCTAGCTCTGGATCCGTCTCGTCTGAAGCTTTTGCGAGGTGATGGCGTGGTTTTCTTTCTCCGTTTCTCTTTTGCGTTCACATTCAGCAGCACCTGTGAGCAGCGGGACGCAGGAACATAATCACTGCGAGGGCCCGACACCAGTGTTTATTAAAAGGAAACCTTGTATCAAAATATAATTAGCGGGGATTAGCACAAAGGCAAGCCATTCGGTGTTATCCCTTCAGAGAAACGGGCGCTATTGTAGCAGAGGTTTTTAATTTCGTGCCACCGCTGACACTGTCTGCGCTCTCCCAAGACCTCGTTCTTTAACCCTTCCAAGAGTAGGTAGTTTTGGTATGTTATTTAACCCTCCCCCCGCCCCAAACGTCAGTATTCTTAATATATAATAATAATTAGTTTTTTAGTTGACACTTTTATCCAAAGCAACTTACAGGGAACAATCGGGAGCAATGTGGGGGTTAAGGGCCTTGCTCAACAGCTGTTCGGATGTTGTCGTGGCTACACTGGGGCTTGAACTACCAACCTACCGGGTCCCAGTCACATAACTTAGCCAGTAGGATACAGGGCGCCCAGGTCTGTTAACATCAGTCAACAGTAGTGATTGTGACATCAGCCTTAGAATGTTCAGTGAAGAGCATTCTAATCACATGTTTCTGCGATCTCATCCCGTTATAAAGGTCTTCTGTGTAAGAAGTCAACGGGGCTCAGATACGGTCCCTTTTCTGGGCGTGGCCATGGTGGCAGGATTGGACGGGGTCTTCGAGACACACTCGTCCCCCGGACGCCGTCCTCTGCAGGTGACCCGATTTTGGGGACGCCTCAGAGAGAGGTTCCGCTTGCGGCCGGATGGAGTGGCACTCGGCCCGGCGGTGCGGGGGGTTTCGGGGCTGGGTCTCGCGAGGCCGCCTCTCTGAGGCCGCCATCGATCGCGGCCGGGAGAGGGTGATTGATTCCCGTAGTCCTGGGCTGTTTGACTTTCTCAGACCTCTCCCTCCCCTCCCCTCCCCTCCCCTCCCCTCCGCGACTAGAGTCCCTGTGACATATTTCTCGCCTCTTATCTGGTAATGCCCGTCGGGATCGGCTGGTCGGTTGCCAGAGTGTGATCGGCTGGTCGGTTGCCAGGTTGTGGGGTGGATAAAGTGTGGATAGAGATATTCCCAGCGCCAGTCAGCATATTTCCCTCCCGGTACTTCCTCCATATTTCAGCGTAAACAGCGAGGAAAAGCCGGTTCCACCGTGCCTTTTCATGAAGGCCATATATTTCCAGTCCATTTTCTGACCTCAATCTCAAGTTGACACAACACTGACTTTTATTATTTTTGATTTTTTTGAGGGACCAACATGCATTGAACCGGGAGTGACCTTTCCCCCAGATCTCTCCCGGTCACACATCCCGTCTCCTCAGACCTCACACGGTCACACATCCTCCCCCCCCCCAGACCCCCCCGGACACACATCCTTTCCCCCAGCCCCCCCCGGTCACACATCCTGTCTCCCCAGACCTCTCCCGGTCAGCAGAATTAGCATACACCCGCAAGGTTCCCATACAATACAATTGAAATGGTTTTCCCCCACAGATAGCAGGTACAGTGTAACCCAGGAAACCCTCTGACAAACTGCAGTGGGCTGGATGTCCTGCCCCGCACATTAAACTCTCCCGTTATAATGATCTTATAATAGGCCCTCGTTTGCACCGCTAAATTGACGGCGTGTAAAAACAAAAAACGCAGCAAACAAACACCTGTGCTTCCCAGGTGCACACAAAGCCAGTTTACTCACCTGCGAAGACTCTTTCCATTACTTATTTCACACACACGCGGGAGAAAATACACAAATCTTTCATCCGATTCACGTGCACTTTCCATTCCGTGCATCTTTAAAAAGAGAGAAAAAAAAAAAAAAATCAATAAACAAGTTCATAAATGAGACACTCCAGCTATTAAAATTTGAGTCGGGATGGCGCTGTTCAAATAAGCATCTGTTTTCACGCAGATAATTTATGTTCTGAATGGATTCGGGCGGAATGGCAGATTGGCTTACCGCAGTAGGCATGGATATGAGGATCTCACGCTAATCCTGAGTTAATGGCACAAATCAGAAAATTGCAGCCAACGTGTTTCACGTCTCCGTCAATTAGTATCGCTGCCACTCTGCGTCTCTGTCTAGCTCTCAAAATACCCTCCCTCCTCGGAAGAGCACCTAGCCACAGCAGGTAATCAAAAAACGGCACAGAAAAAAAACTGCAAAGGTCTTAGGCACATTTTTCTAAATCGGTAAAAGGAAGATAATGAAATGCACATTTAAATATAAATATAAAAAAATATTAAAATATAAATATTTAAAAAGTGCTGTAAAGAGCAGTAAACAGTTAAAAACGAAATAAAATCAATATTTGTTGTGACCACACTTTGCCTTTGGAACTGCATCGATTCTACTAGGTACACTGTCCTGCAGTTTTATAAGAAAATCGGCCGGTCGGTTGTTCCCTAGACAGCCTCAATTGAGCTTTTTATGTGAAAAGTGGTCAATTGCATACAATGTTATTTTATTTAACAAAATACAAAAATGTATCTGTAACATTTTATTTTTTTTGACACGCTAATGCAGAAAAAAAGATCAGATTTTTATTAATAAAAACCTAGGGTGCCTAAGACTTTGGCACAGTACTTTACAGCAGGGCCAGATTTAGAGTGTCATCGTCTGCGCTTGGTGTGGATGGAGGGTAAATGACGGCAGGGATGGCAGACGCTGGTGAAACCTCACCACCACGACGGCTCGTCTGACAGCGGAACCGCCCGGAATAGCAGAGCTGCGCGGCAGTCACCCCGCGGGTTCTGGATTGTTCCCCGGGCCCTCGTACGAACGCGCGGAGCCGAATGAGGGTTTTCCGGGGCTCCGGTGAAGGATGGACCCCCGTTACCCATCCACCGGCGCACTTATGCGTAGGAGCGCCAGGCCCATTATGCACAAATCGTCCTGGGACTTGCAGCTAGCGAGAGAGCAGGCTGTTGTGATTTTTCAAAAAACCTATTTTTAACCCCCCGATATTTCTTTTATGGCGAAATTGGGAAAGTACGATTTGCGTTTACGCCGGTGTGTCATCCCCGCAAGCTCCTCCGTCAGTGCAGACAGACGCAGACAGACGCAGACGGGCCTGCCGTCTCTCATTGGAGCCGCAGCCTGCCAGCTGCCATTGCTTTCCACGGCGCTCCAGCTGAGGTGCGCAGTCAGCCTACACTGCAGACTGTGCAGCTGTCACAGGTAGATTGCAGGTATGTTGCTGATGACTGTGCAGGCAAATTAACCCCTCCCCCCTTTACTTCACTAATAAGGCGGCACGGATGGTGCAGTGGGTAGCACTGCCGCCTCACAGCAAGGAGGTCCTGGGTTCGAATCCCCGTCGGCCGGGGCCTCTCTGCGCGGAGTTTGCATGTTCTCCCCGTGTCTGCGTGGGTTTCCTCGGGGTACTCCGGTTTCCTCCCACAGTCCAAAGACACCCAGGTTAGGCTGATTGGAGAGTTGCCCATAGGTATGAGTGTGTGAGTGAATGGTGTGTGTGCCCTGTGATGGACTGGCGACCTGTCCAGGGTGTATTCCTGCCTTTTGCCCAATGTATGCTGGGATAGGCTCCAGCCCCCCTGCGACCCTGTTCAGGATAAGCGGGTTCAGATAATGGATGGATGGATGGATAATAATAATAAACATTATTAATATGGCGCCTAGCTCAAAGTGCTTTACATTCATACATAAGTTTAGGATTGAAAACCAGGCTGTAGGCTGCAGCTCTGTTAGAGACAGTCACAGAAAACAAGTAACAATAAAAAAAGAAAATAGGTGTTCTTGTCCCAGCAAAGACTGGCCACCCTCCTGGAACAGGGATGAAAAAATGCACGGGTGACCTCATTGGACAAGATGTTGCTGTGGAGACATGCCTCTTTGCTGTTGATGCGTTGCTCTATTCTTTGCTCAGAACAGACTATCTTTGGCTGTGGAGTGCACAACTTAAATCTGAAAAAAGCCAAAAAGCCAACACTCGACAGAAACCCACTCCGATTTCTCTTCTGAGACCTTGCAAAAAGAGAAATAGAGCTCTATTTAATGCACCACTACAGCGTAAATATCTACAGTAAGTAAACTCTAAAATCTGATATTTAGATGTTTTCGAGTGTCTTTTGCATCGGTGATAACAGAAAGCTTAGCAATGCGCATGCACATTACACTTGTAAATTCATCTGACTGTACTTATCCATATAGTTCAATGTATACACTACACAATCGT